>NC_049913.1:32926463-33226463 GCF_001411555.2 Juglans regia
GTAACACGAAGAATATGCTACACTTTGTCCAGTTCAGCTCTTCAGCAGTGCGTTTTTTCTTCCTATGAGATTTGCCAAACTGAACATCCCCAATCATCTGCAATTGATTTTGAATCTCTTCAGGACCAAATTCCCTTGGTGGCATGCGATGATCTTCTCTACCGTTGAACAACCATTTCCTCCTTCTCCATATGTGATCTGGGGGTAAGAAACGACGATGTCCCATGTAACAATGTTTTCGGCCATATTTCAACCAATTAGAGTCTATGTCTGCATTGCAAGACGGACAAGCCAATTTTCCCTTTGTTGACCAGCCAGACAGATTCCCGTAGGCAGGAAAATCATTGATTGTCCACAATAAGGCAGCATGCAACATAAACGTCTCCTTAGTTGAGGCATCATATGTAGGTACCCCATCTTCCCAAAATTCAATCAGTTCATCGATCAACGGCTGCAAGTATACATCAATATCATTCCCTGGTGACCTTGGACCAGGAATAATCAGAGATGTCATGAAGAATTGGTCTTTCATGCATGACCACGGCGGCAAGTTATAGGGGACAAGGATCACTGGCCAAATGCTATGAGGTTTAGCCAAGTTGTTGAATGGAGTAAAGCCATCACTTGCCAGACCGAGCCTAACATTGCGAGGATCCGAAGCGAACCAGCCATGATCTTCATCAAATTTCTTCCAGCACTCAGAGTCGGCCGGATGTCTCATACAAGTATCTTCTTTCGTCTGTTGCTCTTTGTGCCATCGCATATCACCTGCTATCTTTGCAGACATGAAGAGACGCTGCAATCTCGGTTTCAATGGAAAGTGACGCAACACTTTTTGAGGTACCGCGCGATGTCCGCGTGTATTTGGTATCCACCTCGAAGCCTTACATACAGGGCATTCATGAAGAGCTGCATTTTCCTTCCAGAATAAGATGCAGTCGTTGGGGCATGCATGGATTTTGTGGTATTTGAAGCCCAAACCGCGCTCCAACGACCTTGACTCCTCATATGATTGTGGCAATAGGGCATCAGGAAAGGCAGACCTCAACAAATCAAGTAGCATGTCAAATGACTTAATTGACCACCCACCGATTGATTTGATGTGTAACAACTTCACAACGAATGACAGTTTTGAAAATTTTGTACACCCATCGAACAACGGACGTCGGGCATCCTCTAGTAGCTGCTCGAAAGATGGTGAATCTACCGTCTCACGTGGCCTGTTTGCCGTAGGAGTGCTAGCTTGGGGCGCATCATCGAAGGTGCCTGCCAGGATGTCATCCAACATATCCTGCATGTCATCTATGTAATCGTCTTCTTGGTTGATATCATCATCAATATCTTCATCACTCACATTCAATGTTGTATCCTCCTCCCCATGAAATATCCACTGCGTGTAATTTGGGTTGATCCCTTTCATGAACAAATGAGTTTCCACCTCATATATAGGCAGCCACAGATTGTTAAGGCATGCACGACATGGACACCGGATGCGATCCCTTCCACTTGCATGCATTCGTGCTTGTGCGAGGAAATATTTAACGCCTTCGGCGTATGCAGGTGATACAAGCCTATCGGGGTCATTCATCCAACTTTTGTCCATCTGAAGCACGATATAGGAGGGGAAGAAAGTTAGTTAAGCATGGACCGTAAACAACTAAGATCGATGAAAAACTCACCATAGTGCGCATTCACGTTTAGAAGAATGAATAAGAAGTTGTTTGAAGAAGAGAATTGGAGGCACCTAGTTCACTTCCTAAAAAGCATATTAGAAGGTGGTTGAGACACTAGGCTAGTAGAGCGTGGCGCCAATGGGAGTAACCTTTACGTGGAATTCAGGAAACTCTAATCAAGACTGTGAAGGATGTTATAGAGGTTGCCAGCTTATTTAAAGAGCATATATGTGTGGCACTGTTCAGTTATTGAATAACAAATTGGTGTAATATAGTTTAGTTAAAGAGCATATGTGTGTAACAGTTCATTTTTTCAAGGCAATGAACTGTGATGCTCCCTCGTGCCTACAACTTACAAATAAGTTTCTTTCTTAAGATATAGGAAGGTGGTCTAAGCTGTGGTGTTTGCTTTCCCTGGACTGGAATCATGTAACAAATTAATGAATTCAAGATATGGTGTTTGTATAGTACCTCATATGTACTTGGGCAATGCCTATTTACTTGTATTATTAAAAAAAAAAATTACACTTCTTGAAGCCAAAGCATAGCTTTATTATGTTGTCTAAAATTTCCATTTCATTCTTTGAGGTGGGTGAGTTCGGATTTATGTTTTCATCTATGGAAATTACAATTCATCGTAGATAGATGATGTAATATTGTTAAAGCAATTTTCCTAACAAAAGTAAGCAAACAACTATAATTGGTCCAACATTATAGTTGAAGATTATATATAGAAGATAAGAAAAGATAGAAGATTCAAGAAGTAATCAGGTTTTCTTGATATCATCTCAGTTGGGAATTTGAGTTCGTTTGTGAGGCCATAACACTGACCACTTTTTCTTGTTTGGTCGGAAGAAACTGCTTATCTAGCTTATATACTCCATACTGTTTTAGGCAATTCCTTATAATACTTGTCCGATATATATAATCTAAGAAAATAATTGTTTAATCCAAGGCTAAACACATAGATGCATTTAAGCAGGCCCTAAATAGTTTATATTCAATTATAGTAATAATTGTTTTTTGGTTTACATGCAGAATTACTTTTAGTTGACATCTTTTGCATGGTCTTGCTTAAGGATCCTTGAGTACTTTGTTGTTATTTTATATCTATGAACTGTGTTATTAAGTAAAGGAAATTAAATCATAGCACTGACGACTCTAACTCAAATTCAAATTAATTAATTAGCCACACAAGGAAAAATACAATATTACCGGCAAACAACATCACCCAAAACAAAGAACAAACAGGATGTGAAATTTGTTAGGTAGAATAGAATTATTATTAGATGGATTATCTAATAATAAACCATATATATTAACCAATCAAAGCTATGTCTAGCATATATAATAACACTAACAACAAAACATCCATCTATGTTTTGAGCATTCATGAAATGAAAGGAAGAAGGAATTACGGACGTGTATGGGTATTCGTTACCTTCAATCCCCAATACAAATTGTTTCAGCTCACCCCTAGGTGAAATGGCTCACCAATAAGGCCGTCGGGCTCAACCAATTGCTTTTCAATCAAAATGACAGCACATCCGTCCCACAATCTGCACCAAAAAATGTAACATAAAGTGTCAGATTAAATCTTAATATATAGAAGAGCCTAACACAAACGAAATCAATAAACAAAAGGAAAATATACAAATAAAAGCAACCTTCTTATAAGAGTAATGATTTTAATCCTAAGGCATTAACTGCATCTTCCAACTATATAATTTCAACTAGAAAGCACGTTCCTTACATCCTGTCAACTTAGGAAAAATTAACTAACAAGCACGACATCAAACCATTTAACTTCTATCCATACTTAGCACTAAACCAAACTTTAAAAATCCTTATTCCAAGCATCCTAAATAAATAACTAGAGCATACATTCAAATTGCATGTTTGCTGTCCAATAAAGGCCGTCGGGTTTTGTACATGAAAGATAAATGGATGGAAGCAACCAATTGGGTTGAGTTCCTATAAGTTCAATAGTATTTCATGTAGTATTGTATCTTCAATATTTATGTAAGTGTAGTTTCATTGTTTAAAAAATAACAATTTGAAATAGGATGTCCCGTATACTAGTGCACAAAGTAGGAAAGCTAGTTATAAGCTTGAGATTGGCTCAGACAACGTACATATTAATACCAACGGCTAAACAATCCATTCAATGCTTAATGAATAAAATATTCAAATAAGTACAAAAACATCAATCAATACTTGAGTTCGATCTAAATCACTCCAATTAATAAAATTACTTTTAGCAAATCTCAACTACATGACACTAAAAGTAACCCTGAAATTGCAACAAACTACTTTCAATTTAGTATGCGATATACACTTTGTTGGTATTAGAAACATTAATAGCATATATATGCAAGGGGAAGCTAATTGTTGTAGGTATTGGGGCATGGTATCTATTCATTTGCTAAAATGAATATTTGCATTTTAGGGTTAAACTCGAGTTGGGAATTTTGAAGCATAGGTGGACATGAATTTTTATTTGAACTTCATACAGAGATTACGCATTATATGGCTCTTACATTACTTTAATGATTGCTCTCTGCATTTTAGCCCTCAAAATCAAGTCAAGCAAAAGCAACATAAATGAAATGAATTAAAGTGTTATTTTTTTACTGCTTTTGCATATGAAGGTATAAAAAAGGGAGGCACTTGTTGAAGGCAAAAGGGGCATACTTAGTATGGTCCTGGAATAAGAGCAGTAAAAAAAAGTTGTATGATGAATACCCTTAAAGAAAGCAATATCGTTAAAACAGTAACTCAAAATATATTTATTTACAGTTTTCTACCCTGGCAGGAAAAGAGAGAAGGACAGAGTGGGGTTGGTGCGCACGCATGGCCAATAATTAAATGACTAAATATCCCAAGTTACTATGCAAATGTAACTGAGAAGTTGAAGTGTTCAGGAATTTTAATGAAGCACCAATGAAGAACCCAAGTTCACAATATTTTAACTCCATTAAGGTTTATCTTGATTGGCTAGTCATGATATGGTTACTAGTCATGATTGTCTCATCTCATATAGGGACTTTGAATCTGGTCTTATATATTAGATCATATGCAAGGGGAAGCTACACTCAACTGTGCTATTTGACAAATACATAAAGTTCTGCTTAGTGCTTTTAATCTTCAAACATATGTACTCACGTCTGCATTATAGTCACAAAAGAACTGGCATAAATAGGACTACTCCTCCATATATATAAAAACTAAAATCAAATTATCAATCAATTTCATTTGCTGGCTGTTCAGGGTTGAAACTCCCAACTGGACTGAAACAGCTAGTAACATAATGGCAAATGATTATATAAAACTATGTAAAGTTGGCGTAATACATGATTAAGTCACAGAACTGGCATAAAGTTACTTTGTATTTAAAGTATTTCTCTATGGAAGAAATCATATTTAGGTGGGAGTCGTGGGACTCATTTAACAATTACTGATCCCCAATCAAGTGTAGCTCCTTTCCCTTTCAAATTATGGTTCAAACAAATAAAAAAATATATTAGAACTAAAGCATTATGGATGGCACGTATGTGCTCATAAGGCAGAATATGGAAATGGAAAATTTTAGGTATTACACCGACCATCAGTGATAGTTGATTCTGTTTATAAGCTAGTAGTACTGCTTCATATATATATGTGTATATATATACATATATATAATAAGTTGCTAGAAATACGTAATGCATGGACTATATATATATATAAATATATATATATATATAATATATATATATATATATATAATGTATAAGTTTAGTACAAGGCAATAATGTAGTACCAATGTGATTAATTGAACACAGTGCGAGATCCCATCATCATCATGATCGATAGTTACATTAATACAATATTGTTTGACAATTAGCTCCAATATGGAAGATAAGATATATTATAATGATATATATATATCATTATAACTTAGATGAGACATTGCGCAAAAAATACGTAATGCATGGACTATATATATATATAATATATATATATATATAAATATATATATAATATATATATATTATATATATAATATATATATATAAATATATATATATATAATATATATATATATTATAATGTATAAGTTTAGTACACGGCAATAATGTAGTACCAATGTGATTAATTGAACATAGTGCGAGATCCCATCATCATCATGATCGATAGTTACATTAATACAATATTGTTTGACAATTAGCTCCAATATGGAAGATAAGATATATTATAATGATATATATATATATATCATTATAACTTAGATGATGTCACGCTCCTCTAAATTTTTTTTCCTTTAATAAATTGTAACTTTAAACAAGATTTTTATCGCTGTTTGATGATAGTCATTTTAGTTGATAAATTTAACTCTTTGCTATATATTATTTAGTTTAAGTTAATTAGTAGTTACAAAATTGGCCGGGTGGTGGCTTTATAGACTAAATATTAGTAGTAATAACACAAATATGTATCTATGAAAGATTCATATATTTGTGTCATTCTTAAAAATAATAACACAAATAGCCTAGTACAACTTCATTTTGCAAATAAAAGTATATGTTTATAGATCACATACAAAGATAAATGTTTGGTTGATCACAAACAGAAATTACAAATAGTTCTTTTTGCATAGAAACTGAAATACATACCTACTTATATATACACCCTTAATATAAATTTATATAGTTTGCTGTGATAAATTAACCTATTGATCAGCTTTTTAAATTGTAAGATAAATTAATCTCTATATGCAAAAAGAACTTCATCTCCTTCATCCCAAGGGAAATAATATTTGCCTCAATATTTAGTACAAAAAAGTTAAAGCTTAAAGATTACAAGATGGCTGGTTTTTGTCCCTTGTTTTTAACAGTTTTTCATACAAAGAAATAACTTTGGTTGAGCAAAAGATGCAAATGAAAAATGGGAATGAAATGGACAGCATGCAAGCAAAACAGAGTGCAGTGCAGAATTTTCTGCACTACCATGGACAGCTAGCAGCTTTAGTACATTCATGCTCTTAAACATCCCTCATTTAACCACAATCTCAAGTACACAACCCAAGCATACTAGATTCGAAGAAAACGAGAGAATTCACATCATTTTTGTGTGAAAGCATAGAACACCCATACAAGAGTAGCTCTTGACAAACCAGAAAATTCTAATCGAACCTACTAGTTTGAATAAAATCATCGGTTGCTTACATAGGCATTATATCTTGAAGAAAAGTGTTAAAAATAATACATTCTCATCTCCACTAGTTTAACACATAGTCATAAAGGGTTAAACATAGTCAAAAAATGATTCAAACTCAATATTTAAAACAGAAGATCTTCTCAATATTAAAAAGAGTAGAAATAAACTTCTGCACATTCAATAAGCCTACATTTAATGCTATATCATGAGTAAAAGATGACACTGTTTTGAGAAGCCCTAGTCCAATAGCTAGGGATCAGATTCCTCATTAATTACCTCTAACAATAAACTGCATTAAATTCGTGCCTGCAGGTTGTGTACATACATTATTTGTTCTTTAAATGGAGGATATATATGGAGTATAACCATATGGAGCCTAGCTAGCTAGCTAGAGGAGTAGTTCATTATACTTAATGCCTTGGTTGAGAATATATATATCAAGCAGAACTTTAGAGAAGAAACTAATATATATAATATGTATGTATATATATTTATATATATCTATGTTCGTGTAAATCTTCCAGCTTTCTATTTCTAGTTGTGGTACTGAAATCGTGCATGCAGTTATCATTCCAACATTTATAACGTGGATGTCTGTTTTTCATATATGAGTACTGTTTAGACTAATGCAATTATAATATATATATATAAAGTACAAAAACTGGGCACAAACCTCTGCCAACATAATTTGGGACCGGCCCGGATTTTTTATGAGGATTGGAATTTAAAACGTACGACGAATTCTTAATCGCTGGCAATAATATCTTATTGCGGCGATTTCTTTTGCAGCAGATATAAAATCCCTGGGAAAAGGCCTTTTTCTTGTACTAAACTAATTCATCAACTGATCAATAAATAATTCATCAACTGATCAATAAATATTTAAGCAGCAAATTAAGAAAATTTATAAATTATTACAAAGTAATTCTGGTGCTGATCAGAACCTCAGAGCACCATGCAGCATGCTTAATGTTAATATCTTGATGGTTCTCAAACTTTATCGATCTATGATTTAATTTCAACTTCAACTTAATTAATTAAGCTTATTATACACAAGCGTCAAACATATATAATCTGCCAAATTAAAAAATTAATACTTCCCAAAACAATTGCTGCAGGCCGGTAGCTAGGCAGACAGCAATATCAGAAAGCTAATATATACAGTGGTTCCAAAAGTGATTGAACGGATCGACTGAACCTACGAAGTGCATCATGCATGCGACCGGGTGGTTGTATGCATACAAATGATCTATATAATAATACCAAAAAAAAGGTTGGATTCATAAATGCTAATTGAACAGAACCAACATCCCTAGCTCTCCCTCTGATCTACTCATGTGAATAAGTAATATATATGGGTCAAATCTCGTAATCATTCTTAATGAATGGAAGTGAATTATCATATATATACATATATAAAAGGGAAGGGAAAAACTTGAGTAATAGTCATATATATTATGCTGTTATAGTTTAACAGATTTCCATGGCAAGTGCAACAATGAAATGTATTTACTAGACAGATCTGCAGGGCAAGAGTTCATTTTATACTCAATATAATATATGTACTCATATATATATAAATATATAAAAGGGAAGGGAAAAACTTGAGTAATAGTAAATATATATTATGCTGTTATAGTTTAACAGATTTCCATGGCAAGTGCAACAATGAAATGTATTTACTAGACAGATCTGCAGGGCAAGAGTTCATAATAATCTCAATATAATATATGTACTCATATATATATAAATATATATATGACACTAGCCGTTTGCCAAATGACAAATGATCACTCCCAACTCTTATACAAGGGCACTGCATGTACTGTCAAGTACTTCAACGAAGTCAAAGACAAAACTATGTTTCTAATAGATGCGGCCATTTGTAATAACTCCATAATATAATGCTTTTTAATATAATGGCAGCAGCAGTCAAAGATAATAGAGAATGCTTCCATGGACATTATAAGAAATAAAGTTGGCAGCGATTTATGTATAAAGGATTGGAATATATAGTTGGTAATACAACAACCACAAGCTTTGAAAATAACACTGGTTCTAAGGTGAGACAGCTTGGGTCTAAACCAGGTTGAAGATAACCCTGGTATAATCTTATTCTCGTATAATTTATAGATAAGGGAATTTATTACACCAAGCTATGTAGGAACTGATTTTGCATATTTCAGAGAGATAGGCTGCTAAAATTTTCTATAACAATAACCGAGGGAATGAACACAACTTAATGGTATCTAATCGGATCCCCCAAATATGCTTGACATGGACAACGAGGAGAGGGATGTATAAGTGACGAGTAAGCTGAAGGTACATGTTATAGAGATGTTATTTACAAGAAGGCACAGGTTAGAGATAAAATGCAGTGCATAAGGATAATGAATTGAATAATAGATCAACATAATGCAAGTCATATTAGAATCGAGACAGGAAATTTTTTTCAGTTATTATCACTTTACTTCCTACTGCTTCTAGACCAAGTAACCGTAGACTATGTCCATATATTATTGCCGTAATAAATAGATAACCAGTAGCTCTAGATAGTAATAGTTTTTGGAAGGATAATAAAAGTAGAATCAAGATGAGAATGGCAAAAAAAGGGAGGATCTGCTATTGAGCAGTTTTAAAAGGAATAAAAGATAAACATTTCCCAGCAAATAAATGGAAAAGATTGGATAAAAGGGGAATTTTATTCGTAAAATGAAATTTTATTTAGAACATGATTGGAGAAATTGAAAACCGCTCAAGATATCATAAAGCTGTAAGTATGGTTGTGCACCCTAGTCTTAACTTTTAGCTACCTGCCTAACCCCTAAACTGCCTAGTGTCAAAAGCTGCCTAAACTTCATAGCTAAATGATCAATCTAGGATTACTTTTTTTTTTTTATTTTGATAAGTAATCAAGCTAGGATTACTTAAACGGCCAGCAATCCATCGAGTCTTTTCTATGTATTCATTTCAATAATCTACACTAGGGTTTCCAGATCGGCCATCAGTTCATATTGCCGAGATAACTCCACTTCCACCAAAACCAACAATCATAATAAATGCAAACCCTAACTCTTTTTACTATTAGCAGATGAAACTAAGTTCACTGAAGCTCGCCAGGGAATACATGAAAAGGATAGCTAACTCGCTGCAGGCTGATGTCAAGTCATGTGAAGAGAATCTTAAGTTACCACCAGTTCGATATGCATATCGAGTACACCAGGTACAACGGACTCCAAAAAATGAATGGCACCCATCAATATCTATCTTATTAACCACCAGAATCTTCAGTTTGCAGGTGGTTTTGATGCAGAGGCTATACAAGCATTTGAAAAATTAAAGAAAGCCGGATTGGATAGTGAAAAATGATTGCATGCATTGCTAAACACGCCGTACAAGTTAGAATATTGAAACTTTTAAGTGGAATATTATAAATCCACTGGCAAGTGAGGTATCCTTACTAGTCTATTCATGTTAGTTTTTCAATGATTACATATATGGGTATATATTCTAGACAAGGGTAAGTTCCATTGGTTACTAACTTGAGTACCAACATAAGTTCCATTGATTGCCAACCTGGGCACCAAACTCTATGATAATACACGATCAATACTGTGGCAAACATTGGTAACCTTAAAGCTGATGAAGTGAATCCTTCCTATCTTTTTGGTACACATTACATCTGCAAAAAGCAGACGTAAATGACAGCTATGAAATCAGAAAAGGCAGACAGTAAGCTCCTAAAGCTGGTAAAGAACTCGAGTGAGAAATGACCCCACTGTTGATCTGCTTCTCTAAATGAAATAACTAGCTAAGACCATATATATTCTCTAAATGGCTTGATATATATATATAAGTCTAATTCTGAAATGAAAAAAAAAATGATATAGACGTGAACAGAAATGTGTCCTATAATTATATATTAGGACTTTTAGCACATCTTCATAAGTAGACCTTTTCATAAGGTAGCAGTATTTAATTCACCAAATACTGTCTTTTTTTTAATCCTTGTCATTAGTAAGTTATATAAGCAGACGTGATCTAAAGAAATGAGCTATGGTAGTGTGTAGAAATCCCCTACATTGTGCAACAACTTCAGAAATTCATATACTATAGGAAAAATGGCAGCACTTTCTTCAAGCATTATAAGATATCACTAACTTACACTAAATACGGTAACAAAAACTGGGCCATAAATTCTAGCAGAAAAACATTCTGATAAGCCAAAAACTGAGCCATAAATTCTACAAGAAAAGCTTCTGATAAGCCAAAAAAAAAAAAAATTGGTGAATTAAAATTATCTAATGCCCACAACTGATACAGCAGCTCAAACACACGAGGCAGATCATACACAACATTAAACAGCAAAATAAACAGAGGAGCATGCACATCAGTTTCACAGAAGGAAAAATCATGAAAAGATCTAAAGACGACAACAAATTCGTAATGCAACCGCGATTAAATGTGGAGGGGGGAAGATAAATGCAATGGCAGCAAGAGATACCTGGAGCCACCACTCGATTATTCTTGAAAATTCAATATGAACTTCTATGTCTCCACGAGGCACGGATTTGAAATTTGTAAGGGGAGCCACAAACGTAGGACCTAGCTTCCTCAAGAGAGAGAATAGGAGCAATGGAGAACACTAGGGTAGTCGATTGTGGGATTTGGGGGTCTACAATCTCTTCGAACTTTCGACGGAAGGGAGAAGGCCAGTGTGGGGAAATGAGACTTGAATAATGGGTCAAAAGCTCACGATGGGGGAGTTGATGCCATGATAGAACACTGGAGATGTCGGAGCTTTTGGGTTTGAAAATGGAGTCTTTTGGTGCAATGGGTCTTAGTGCAGAAGAGTTCTCGCGCGTCGAAGTGGGCAGACATGTGGAGAAATAAACTTGGGGGGAAAATAAAAGGCACTTCGTGCATTTGGCGCCCATGGGCTTCAATTGCGGCGAGTTTGTATTCGACGATATTGATATTAAATGGTGCCAATATTTTCTGCGGCGATTTTATAATCGCTAGCTATCCCCCCCGCGAAAAAATTCGCTGCTATATACATAATAAATCACTGCAAAAAAAGACATAAGTTAGGTCCTGAACATTTAGCAGGATGCGGTGTTTAAAACCTGCGGCGATTATAAAATCGCTGCAAATAAGAATCAATCGCAGCGATTTAATTTCCAGCAATATAAAAATCGCCGGTATATACGGTTTTTCTTGTAGTGCGTTGTGATTCCATTACTATCGGTTGTAAGTAGATAAAGTAAACACATGAAAGGATTTCCTAATATAACTTTGTTTTCTTGCAAGTTTTTTTATTAAAATAAATGATAACTTTAAGCTGCATGCTCCGTCTTTGCACGCTTGTACTTTTGATAATTTGTAATCTATCTTTATTTTGCTTCCATCGATCTACAATGGTTAAATTTTCTTTGGTTTTTTCGTAATACTAGTTTGTACTATCATTTCTTGGATACATTTTAGGTCTGCTAGCTTCTGAGTCTATTAAAGCAATTACTTCGAATTCAAATTCCGTAATGATAACTATTTTTACTTTAACATATCATTTCTGATAATTCATTATTGTGACCATTACTAGAAAACTTTCCTCCTCTTCAGTACGAGAGATATATAGATTCTATTTGGGGAATATCATTTTTATCTTGCTGGAAGACTTCTTATTTTTTTTTCATAAAATTCTTGATTAAGTTTTAAGATTGTTATAATTTCTTGTTGTAAATTTTTATTTTTATTTTTTAATTGCATTATTTTTTTCTTAATCTGACTTATTTCTTGTTGTAATTCATGAAGGGTTAATTGTTTTCTTTTCATTTATCTAATATTTTATTCAGATTTACTTGTGGTTCAATGATAGTATTTTTTGTTGCTTTTTCCTTGCTAAGAAAATCTTTAAATTTTTTAAGGTATTGAGCTTTTAATTCATTGTCATCGACCTTCTCTATTAAATCTATTAGTAATTCTTCTTATTGACTTAATACTGAATATGTTTTTTTTTTTTTTTTTTTGCAACAGGTATCTAGACATCCTAATTCAATATCTGGACTTCTGGTTTCTTCTACTTTTGTTGCTCGATACGTAGAGCTAGAATCTTCTTCTGAGATTTCACTTTCAGAAGTTTCTCTTAACTCTAGATTTTATAGAGTTTTTTTCTTTTTCTTTAGGAGGCAATCCATATTGTTCACAGAAATTTTACATTTCATTTTTAGCTTTCTTTTTGTCTTCGTTAATTTGATTGCTATTTTTCATGACTATAAACATCTTTAATCCTTTTTTTTTATTGTATTTATGATGTCTCATAAGTGAGATTATCATCATAGTCTATAGTTTCTGTTAGGTTACTTAAGGCTTCTCTCTTTTTATGGGCAAATAAACTCGGGATGCCATTTTTTAATTTTTCTTTCCAAAATGGTTTATAGTTTCTGTTAGGTTACTTGAGGCTTCTCTCTTTTTATGGGCAAATAAACTGGGAATGCCATTTTTGAATTTTTCTTTTCAAAATGGCTTCTTACAGGCCACTTTTAGATATTGAGCTGAGTTGAGATAAGTTGAATTCTTTATAAATAGTAGTGAATTGAGATGGTAGAGTGAGTTTTGTGGTGGCTACCTAAGATGAGTTTAAATGTGTTTGGATGTTAATATAAGTTTAGATATATTTATGGGAAGTTGAAAAAAGTTGTGGGACCCACGTGTAAAGAGGTGTTGAGTTGAAAAATATTGTGGGTTCCAAGTGTAAAGAGGTTTTGAGTTGCGATAAGTTTAGTAATTTGAGAGTTTGGTATTTAGATGTTAAATTCAACGTAAAATTAGACTGAACTGAGATGAGTCTAAGTTCCAAATGGGGTCAGTCTTCTCTTACCATTACTCTTGACATAAAAACATTTTTATTCCATCTAAAATCATTCAAAGTTTAGCATCCATGGTTACTTACTTGGTCATATATTCATAAGGTGATATTAATTGGTATTTCTAAAAAATGTTTCATAATGGTGTATGTAAGTACAATAATTCAATCTTGGATTCCCATTTCTACTTTATTGCTAAAAATTGGGTTTCCTTCTTCATGTTGTTTTACTACATACAAAACGCTTTGTCTGTCGTCTTCAGTAAATTATTTTTTCCACCATCGCCTTAGAGTTCCTGTGAATCCTGAAGTGAGTAAATCTACTACTTCTGGTTGTCTTATTTCTTGGTTGACCAAATAATTGTTGGCTACTATTGTCATGCGCTGAAGTTGACCAAATATTGACTTTGAAAGCTTATTTCTTCAAATTATGTGTCTAGTGGTGTTCGTCTGGGATACCAGTTTTTTGTCAGGCTCGTTGGGTTGAATCTTGTAGTCTTTTTTCTGTTTAGTTCAAGATCTTGGAATTATTTTTTTTTCCTACTTATAGTAGAACTAGTTTCATAATCGTCTTTTTCTTCTTCTGAACTATCATCTTCTTTGTTATAACTTCTATGGTTTTTGAGATAGATGCACTTTTTTTTTTTTTTGGGTTAACTCTTTCAGCATTTGATTTACCTTATCAATTGCTTTTGTTTCTCTTTGTTTTATTCATATTACTTTTTCTAGAAATTGGATTAAGGGTTGTTCATATTTTTGGACTTTGGTTTTAGTATTGTTATCAAGTTTTTTTTCTATTTTATCGAGCTGACTTCCAATAGTTTTTAAGTATTTTGTTTGTATAGTTATTTATGTTCAATTACTTTCTTGATTTCATGTTCTAAGATTATGGTTTCCAATGGGGATGATTAGATTCTGTGATGGTTTTATCTTCTTTGATCCATATTTTCTTTGTTTTTAAATTTATTGCTTTGGAATGATATTTTTCTATATATAAAAAGAAAGGGTTAATTACACATTGTCCCATCAAACTTTCACTTCATTCACAATGTTCTTCTAAAACTAATAATTGCATCAAAGTGGACCATCGAACTTTCAAAACTTTACAATCCCCCAATTCCGTTTACCAGTATTTTAATAGTGGACCTTAATCTTTTTCAAAGCGACTATACGGCTCTTACGTATTCTACGACTACATGTAGAATTACTCATCAGATTAAATGAAAAGAAATGAGAGTAGGAGATTACTCAATGAATTGAAATGAACAAATATAAATCATATATTGGGTGGTTTAAATTTTAATATTGCTATATCAGTTTTCCTTTGTCAACGACAATTGCAGGCGTTTTTGAAGTTGATTTTCAAATCAATCCTTTTGGCACCATTTCATTAATTTTCTGTCAGAAATTATTTGAATTTTAAAATCACATCCAACAAATAAAAGAAAACAATACAGAGAAAAAAAAAAAAAAAAAAAGAAAAGTTTAGGTTAAGAGAAGTATTAAGATTTCACAAAGTAGAACTCGCCTGTTAAAGAATATAAAATATTAAATCTATCTCTTTTTATTATTAGCATAGACTTTTGGTATAAATTGTGATTTTACATGGACATGACATACTAGATCTATTTTACATTAAAATGAGTTTTACAAGATGACATAACATAGTTGAAGATATTATTAATCAATAATTTGATTTGACTAATATCCTGATTTGGTTACATAATTATTAAGTCAACTAATTTAGTTTTTATAATGATCAAATCAATAGATTTTCGAAAATATTTACCTTATCCCATTTCCATGTAAGTCTCCTATAAATATGGACTAATGCTTTGTATTCTATAACACTTGAGAATACTAAAGACGTAGCCCTCAAAGTCTCTCACCCTCATTCTCTTTTTTCATTTTTTATTTTATTTTTGTATTAGAGCCCTTGGATAACCCCAAGTTTAATCATGCAACTATTTCTTTTAAAATTCTTCTGCTAACTTTACATCTCACAAAATTTTCATTGTGGTTCAACTATGTTATGTCTCAAATTTATGCATTTGAAGTATTTTTTATTAGTTGTGAGCCTTTTTACTGAATTTTGGTATGTTGTAAGTATTGCTTGAAACCTTAGACCCACTTTTTGCCTTTTGATTTTGATCCTATAGTTAGTCATGACTATATGTAACCCATTGTTAGCTCAGTCTTTCAGCTTATTATTAGCCCTCAGTTGACTTTGGCACATTATCAACTAATTATTAAATACAACTGCAGATTTGATGTTTCAGATGATAGACACTTGTTCACCAATGTCACTTTCTTTATCTAATCAGTGATCAATCAATGAAAAAAAAGGCTACATCAAATTTCAAACTCAAGATTTCAAAATTCTTGACATTAAATTTTAGGTGATATTGAAGATATTATCATTATTGATTTGATTACAGAATTATCAAATCAAATTATTTGAACTCCATAATTATAGTGTGAAACAAAATTTTGGCTCTGCCACACAACATTTGTAACCATCTAATACCAAAATTCGCTTGTACAGCAGCTTCGCTAGTAATGGATAGTATTCATTTGAGAAAGAGTGGACCAAATTCTATTTGAGAAAGTGCATGCAACATGACCTTCCTTCATTTCAATGAGAAAATAAAATAACTGTTTGAAATATTCTAAACATAATATTATTTTTAGAGTACTGTTGGATGAAATTTTAGAGTGAGAAAATCTCGCACACGCCATTTTAAAAAAAGTAAGACTCAATATTAAAATGTGAGTTTTTCTTATGCTTGTCTCATATTTGCTCATTATATTCAAAGAAAGTACACGAGACTTGCACACCCAAATACCGTCCAAATCATTTTTTCTTTTTCTTTTTTTAAGATCTTGAAGGATCTTGTTTTGAATAAAATGTGCGAGGACTGCTCTTCCTTCGGTTTCCTCAACCCTGTCTTGAGCTTTTATCCATTTTTCTCGTACAATTGAAACATGGATGATCCATTTTTTTTCCCACACATTCTTGCTTCAATTCCTCTCGGCGAAGAGTCATGTTGGGCTTGGGCTTGGGGTACCATTTCTTTAGCACCCCCAATGTGTCTATTGCCCACGTGCTAAGGAGCACTGTCCAGCACCTTATTTATTTGTTCAGTTTAATGGAATTAGAAGTATCAGCCATTATCAACTAACACCACATCCAACAAGGTTTTCAAACAAAGCAATATAAATAAATATAAAAAACAAAAGTGGCATACAAACCAAGCCTCTTCATTTCCTTCTTCATCAAGAATCATGCTAAATTGACTTGTATTTCAAGAGGAAGCAAAATGACATGTAAAACCTTCTTAAGACAAAATAGAATTTTGAGGTCAATGTCTAATTAAGGTGCGGTTTGGATAGTGAGATGAAATGATTTTAGATGAGAGTTAAATAAAATATTGTTACAATATTATTTTTAAATATTATTATTATTATTTTGGGATTTGAAAAAGTTGAATTGTTTATTATATTTTGTGTGAATTTGAAAAAATTGTAATAATAAGATGAGATTAGATGAAACACTACTATCCAAACAGGCCGAAGTACTGACATGCAAACAAAGTAATATGGTAACTAATTACTTGACTTTAGACTTTCAAGGATCTCCATGCAATTGGTGTTGAAGAACATACTATTGTTGCATTAGAGACAACCCACTTACATCCATCATCATGATTCTCTCTTCATCATTTAATCGTTGCATTCGGACTTTTTCCTTTTCCAAACTCAACTTATCTTCCTCAACACGAATAATCACTACAACATAATTACTTTTTAGTGACAGTTAGGAAATTGTGACAGTCCCTAGACCGTTACTAAAAGGCATTTTCTGTGACAGTTTCTGGAAACCGTCACTAAAGATAGAATGAGATTTTTTTACGTTCCAATGTATGGGAAATATACGTTCGAACGTCACATATACGTTCGAACGTTATGTCTGTTTACGTTTGAACGTAAAATGGTTTGGCGCAACCGTTTGCACGTTATTAATTAACGTTCGAACGTAAAATGTTTGCACCAATGTTTGAACGTTAAGTAATAACGTTCGAACGTTCATTGTAAATTTAAATTAAATGACTTTAATTTAAAAATTATGTAGTTTTTATTATGCATAATTTATGAACAAGTCTAGAAAATTGAATTGTATATATTTATATATACACAATTTGTAATATATAAATATATATTTATGTTTATATATATTTGAAATGCAGTGATTTAGTATTAAAGTTGAAAAATATAACATCAAAGAAGATTAAAAATTGAAATTAAAAAACGATAGAAATATTCAATAATATTTTTCGTTACAAATATTAAAAATAAAATACAAGATTTGATAGAATGTAGTAAATAACAGTCAGATGATAACGTTATCCGCAAAAGTCGAACTCCGTACCTCCTCAGTCAAGGTATCAACCTTGTCGTTGAGGATAGTTACACGATGGGTGAGTTCTGCAACAGACACCGATATAGCCTCGAGTGATCGATCGATCTTATGATCGATATGCACAGTCAGCTGTGAGATGACCGCATCAACCCAAGCAGGCCGCACATCTCCTGCAGATGTACTCGGCGTATGCTGACTATTACTCTCGACATGACCTGGCTCAGGCTGCGTCGGAGGAACTAGATCCTCTACAGGGGGTGGCTGACGTCCCCTCACATGTTCAATGCTACATCGATGCATGGTCATGTCGAGGGGGCTCATCTGATCTTTGACCCGCTCCTCTGGCTGGGTCAGCACTCCCCGTGCAAGTAATAGTCGACTGATTAGGACACCGTATGGGAGATTATCTGTGGAGACGATACTCGCCTCGTAACGGATCCTCTCAAAGATGTGCAGTGGCAAATTTATACGATCTCCACGTGCCACTCGTATCAAAAATTGTGCCCGAAACAGACTAAATGTGGTTTTATGAGCCACGAGATCGACATTTGTTGCAACAATAAGGTGCAACATGCGGAAGAAATGCAGCAGATGGTTCTGGTTGAAGGCGTTCCTCCGCTCGATCTGCATGCGGTCCCTCCCGGTGAGGATATAGAAATCCTCGTCTCGATCATCATCCCGAGCCTAGACGCCAGTATCCTCAGCCTCTGACTGGCCTGCATCTCTGGTTGATGTTGGCTAAAATGGGTGGCCAGTAGATGATGTAGAAGTGCCTACATCCTCACGGGGTGTTGAGTGTGCAAATGTCTCAACTCCTCGACGAATCCTGAGGTGCTCCCCGATGACATCTGGTGATACCTCAATAGAAACACCGCGTACAATCACAGTGTGAGAGGATGCATCCTGAGGCATGTCACACATCCCCATATAGAATTCTTGAACCATTGAGGAGTATACCTTCCCCCTCAATGTGCAAATATTTCTCCAGCCTCTACTGAGGAAAACATCTCTCAGGTTCGTCTGCTGCTAACAGAGTTCGTTGAACTCATTAATCAAGACCTCTCGCTCTACCATAACAGTATGAGCTACGATACGGGCAGTGTCCGACGTGGCTCCTTCCCTCCCTCGTTTCCTAGTATGCAGTGGAAGAGCCATATCCTGAAAATAGAAAAGGAAAAAAAATTATTTACATTAATGCTTTTTTTTGTATTAATTTTAAGCTCCTCTGCATTAACGTTCGAACATTTTGTCTTTAACGTTCGAACGTTAATTTATAAGTTCGCACGTAAAATAATGTGAATAAATTTATTTTTGAACGTAAAACATATACGTTCGAATGTAAAACAGAGACGTTCGAACATAAGCAGTAAATAAATATTGGCTGACGTACGTTCAGACGTTTATGTTATACGTTCGAACGTATTTGTTTTATGTGTGAACATAAATATGAACATCCGAACATCGAAACATGAATAACGTAGAAAATCACTACGTTCGGACGTTATAATTAAACATCCGACCGTATGTGATTTACGTGTGAAAGTAAAATATTTATGTTCGAACGTATGTCGTTTAATAATATTTAAAAAGTAGTACGTCCTGACGTATACATTAAACGTTTAGACTGAAAATTGATGAATATGACATCCGAATGTAAGACAATGAACGTTCGAACGTAGAAGCCGTAACGGCTCTGTAATTTAAACGTCGTACGTTCGAACGTCTTGGTGAAACGCTCGAACGTTACGACGCAAAATGGCTGAGTCGACTCAGCCATTATTGAAATCTCAAAAATTTTTCTACAAGGTTCTAAATGCCGAAATGTCACCGTAGAAATGAAGTATACACTTCAAGAAACATTTCTAGGGTGACTATTCGGCCAATGGCTGGCCGTGGTGGCCGGAAAATGGAGTTGAAAATCCGGCGACCACTTATCCGATTTTAAACAAAACTCAATCAAAATCTCAATAAAATACATGTTATTTGAATAAAAGATGAATGCCTACCTTTTAGTGACGGTTGTGGCGGAGTTGACGGCGGCGGTGACGGAGGCGTGGCGGCGTGCAACGGAGTAGACGATGGATACGTTTTGGAAATGTAGTTTCGATGTTCGGTTTTGGCTGAAGTAGAGCGTCATATATTTGTGAACGGTATGCATCTGGGGTATACGCGATGGGTACTACATGGTGAGCCGTATGAAGGGTCAGCAGATGTATTGGTCGATCATCACAATTATTTGCGGGACATGGATGATGATTATGAGCATGATGAGATGGACGAGATGTTGGGTGACATTGGAGCTGGGATGTTTATGGATGAGGTTAACGACAATGCCTCAAGTGGTGGATCAGGGACTGATTGTGAAAATTTTCCTTCACTGTGGGAAGATGCAAAGCACGAGCTTTACCCAGGTTGTACAAAACATTCCAAAATGTTGTTTATTGTGCGGTTGCTTCAAATCATTGTGTGGGAAGTCGACGAAAGCAATAAATATGGTATTGGACTTATTTAACGAGGTGCTTCCCAAAGGGTCTGCATTGCCCAAGAACTTTTATAAAGCGAAACAATTGAGAAAGGGATTAGGATTTGAGTACAAGTCCATACATGCATGCATGAATGATTGTGTATTGTTCTGGAAGGAGAACGAGGAGAAACAAGCATGTCCTGTATGTGGAGAGTCGAGGTGGAAAGGTAAGAGAAACGTGCCGGTTAACGTGTTGCGGTATTTTCCCTTGAAACCTAGGTTGCAAAGACTATATATGTGTAAGAAAACAGCTCATGATATTAGGTGGCACGAGGAGAAAAGAGTTAGGAATGACGCATATATGAGGCATCCAGTTGATTCACTTGCATGGCAGTCTTTCGATAATCAGTATCCAGAGTTCAGGATAAAAGCTCAGAATGTGCGCCTGGGACTCACAACCGATGGATTCAACCCTTTTGGGAATATGAGTACAAGTTATAGCACTTGGCCTGTGGTATTGATGCCGTACAATCTTCCACCATGGAGGTGCATGAATGCGCCAAACTTTTTGTTAACTTTACTCATCCCTGGCCCTAGATCACCTAGGAATGATATTGACGTATTCATGTAGTCGTTGATTGAAGAGCTGAAAGAGTTATGGGAAACAGGCGTTAGAACTTATGATGCATCTAAGTCGACATCTTTTCAGATGCATGCTACGGTAATGTGGACCATAAATGATTTTCCGACGTATGGAAATCTTTCCGGCTGGAGTACCAAAGGGAAGTTAGCATGTCCGACGTGTAATAAAGAAACTGCTAGTGAATGGCTAAAATATTCTCAGAAGTTGTATTTCATGGGTCATCGACGTTATTTACCAGCAAATCATGCATGGAGAAGAGAATGTGCCAAGTTTGATGGGAGAGTAGAGGATAGGATTGCACCAAAAGAGTTGTCTGGAGAAGAGATAGTGGAACAACTGCAACATGTTAGAGCGAACAATTTTGGCAAAGGTCGGGGAAAGAACAAGAGAAAACGACGCGTAGCAGAATTAAATTGGACAAAGCGTAGTATTTTTTTTGACTTGCCGTATTGGTCGTCATGCAAGTTGCGACATAGTTTGGATGTAATGCACATAGAGAAGAATATTTGTGATAATATACTGGGTACATTGATGAGATCAAGGAGCACATTCGAAGTCGTGTGCTGGCGAGTTTACTTTTCAGTACATTTTTTTCACCTAAATTAATATATTATATTTTTGACCTGATTCCCTTGTTAGGATGAATTCGACCTCGACTTTGGCCGTAGCGAGGATTTGAGAACCGTGAATGAGTTGATGGCTACACTATTCCGACGTCACAAAAGACGATGTCATGACCACTTCAAGAAGTTTGAGACGTTGGAAGAGGCTGCGCAGTCTCCTGTTTAGCAGATGAAGTTAGATGATTGGAGAAAGTGTTGTGATCTTTTCGCATCTCCAGATTATCAGGTATTTTACATTTATATCTTTTAATTATTTACATTCATATTCGTTTTATATATTATATGTATACATATTACAATTAACATTTTTAATATATTTTGTAGCACTTGAGTTCTACAAATGCACAGAATAGATCCGCTCTAACTGTCCACCGTCATGCCGGTTCAAGGTCATTCCACCGTCTTGCTGAAAAAATGGTAATTAAAAAATTATAGAATTCATTTATTTTCCTAATATTCTTTCTGGTAAGTACTAACATTATCTTTTTAAAATTGCTAATATTGTCACTTTGTTAGAAATGTGATGATCCTGAAAACTTTTCCCTCATTCATGTCTATACTGCTGCTCACACTAATGAGCATAGTGAGTGGATGGATCCTATCGCTGTAGATAATTATGTAAGCAGTGTTAATTTTGTTAAATAAATCATTTATATAACATTTTAATACTTTATTTCTTATTTCTATTTCTTTTAATGCGTTACTAATTATTTACGATCATTACCTTTTCAATTGCAGACAAAAATGATGGAGATGCAATCGGCTTCTGAGGAATCCTTTACTAGTGACATAGACATATTCACGCAAGTGCTCGGGCAACAGTCTAGTATGGCAAGAGGTTTGGGATGATCTATCAAACATAAATGTTCATCCTCCTCAACCTCATCGGCTTCACAAATTAATAATCTTACGGCAGATTTAGAAGCTGCACGGCGTGAGAATGAGTATATGAGGTCGAGACAGCAAGAGTTAGAGTCTCCATTAGAATGACAGTCTCATTTAGAGACACGTTTGCAGGACCAACATAGAGACCAGGAGGAAAGAATACGCAGTGAAGTGCAAGAGCAAGTGCAACGGGAGATGATGGTGCAAATGGAGCGTGTTATGTCGTTGTAACAGAATCCCCGTGGGCGACGGAAAAAGAAGAAATAAATTTTATCAATATTTCTGACTAGTTTTAATATCTAATTTTGTGCTTTTATAAGACATTGTTACTTGTTAATTGGGTATGTAATATGATACAATTGGTATTATGTTTTTAAATTTTATGAAATTAGTATTTCTGATCTGTATGTTCGAATGTAAATAAAAATCGTTCGAACGTTGGTTCACACTCTAACAAACGTTCGAACGTAAATACAATTTGATCGTTCGAACGTCAAACTATACGTTCGAACGTCCTCACGCTAAAATGAACAAACCGTTCGAACGGTAAAGCGATTAACGTTCGAACAAAGAACTTGCATTCGAACGCTCCTTCGTTTACATTCGAAATAACGTCCGAACATTAAACGCGCTACGTTTGAATATTTACGTTTACGTTCGAACAAATATTCAAACGTTTATTGTAATTAACGTTCAGACGCATTAACATTCGAACGTAAATATGATACGTTCAAACGATAATCAATGAACGTCAAATTCTCTCATTCGAACGCCAATCGGTAGGGTTAAGTCTGAATGTAAATATGATTCGTTCGAACGATATTCAACGAATGTCAAATTCTCTCATTCGAACGCCAATCGGTCGGGTATAACGTCCGAACATTTGATTTTGCATCCGAACATGATTTTCTGTGACAGTTCATAACCGTCACAAAAACAGAAATATTCGAACGTTGTACCTAACGGAACACTTCCAACCGTCGCTAAAAATATTTTTTGTGACGGTTGAACAGTAAACCGTCACCAAATGTTTTCTGTGACACACTTTAGGTGACGGTCGTGGTGACGGTTTGAAACCATCACCAAATATGTTTAGTGATGGTTTGCCATTTTTTTGTGACAGTTTCCTCTGTCACAAAAGACACATTCTGTTGTAGTGAATATGCTCTTCCCTCGATTTCTCCGAACAGTTTTTTCTCCTTAATACAAAAGAAAATACTACTTTGACACATTATTTTGACAACTCATATATATATATATATATATATAGTTTTTTCCTTACTTATTAGTGAAGGAAGTAACTATTAGTGTATTGATATTTTTTGTTTATATTTTTTAAAAATGTTTTGAAATGATAAAAAAATATAAATTAAAAAATTAAAAAACATGAAAAGATGAATTAATGCTAGGCGGCGCCCAGCGATCAATGTTGGCAGCAGTCTAGCACTGCTCTAATACAAATTAGCTCTTTTTGTTGATTACATGCTTCCTTAAGCATATCCATTTTCTTATTAGACAATACCAAAATATCTTCATATATACTAAAGGCTTTCTTTCGTTTTACCCTCTCAATTTTCCTTCATATTGGCCTCTCCAATTCTCCATTGTTATCGTGTGAGACATCGTCCCCGTCAACTTTATTTATCAAATCAGGAGTACAAGGGGTACGAGAAGAAGATGATGACACGTTTCCTTGTCCTTGTGAATCCATTCCTAACAAAAAGCCAGCAATGTGGAAATACATGTATGAGTCAATCAATTCCAGGGTCTGGCACTTGAAAAGTTTTATTGACAATCATTGGGCAGGGAAGAACAAGGAAAGATGTGAAAATGAGATGGTGAAGAACAGTTAACCAGGACATACAAAATGCCAGTTTCAAGAAAATGCTGCAAAAATAAAGGGGGAAAAAAGATGGTGCAGATCAATGTCTCCCTGCAGAAGTAGTACAAATTAAGATGTTCTGGAATCTTAAACAGAGGAATGAAACACAAACAACCCAACAAATAGAGTTGCTATCAAAGGAAGGTTTAAACAAGATGGCATGACAGATACAGTGCCAAATTGGGAAGGACATACAAAAAAGGAATTAAATGAAAAACATACGTGTTGAATACATACGCACATGCCAACAAAAGATTATGCTTCAACTGCATAACAAATACATAGAAAAGATTAAAATATGTAATGCAATTGTAGTATAGTTAGCCCACAAAAAATAATTGTTAGGAGTTTTTTTTTCTAAACACTATAGACTTTAGCAAGAAAATACATGTAGATGACATTCATTTACATACAATAACTAGGTTAATCTATATCACATTCACCCATGACCTTACCAATATAAATCTCACCAAAAATCGTTAAAAGTTAAAGCTGTAATCTAAAACTGCTACAGCACCAGCACCTTCAATTGAAACTCAATAAAAATGAGTTGCCCCCACTTGGATAGTGAAAGTGTTTCTTCTAATCTTATCTCATCATTACAACTTTCCTTAATTTTCACACAAAATATAATAAACAAATTAACTTTTTCAAATCCAAAAACAATAATAATATTAAAAAATAATATTCTAATAATATTTTATTTAACTTTCAACTTTCATCTTAACTCATCTCATCTTAACTCACTATTCAAACGACACTTTTCCCCTTTTTGCGAGTAATATTCAAACTAATTCTTGAAATCAAGGAAATAACTGTAAAACTAAGATTAGTCAAGACTGCAGTGTTTGTTTCTGCTAAAAAAATAGCCTCTTTTTCAGTGAACTCGAACACTGTAAGGCTGATGCTAGTACTCCCAAAAACATTCAGTCTATACTGGAAAAATGTGTTTGCTCGGGTCAGAAAATTAATAAAGAGAAAACTGCTATGGTTTTTTCAAGAAATGTGAAAGAGGACAGTCAAATGGAGCTTTTGAGTTTGTGGGGTGTTAGCTCTTTTCAGCAGTATGAAAAGTACCTAGGCTTGCCTAACTTGGTAGGTAGGTCAAAATCGAGGGCTTTTGCTGAGATTAAGAATAGAGTGTGGAGTAAATTACAGAGTTGGAAGGAACGTTTGCTTTCATAGGGGGGAAGAGAAGTGCTTATTAAGCTGTTGCTTTATCCATACCCACATATGCTATGAGATGTTTTAAAATACCCACTGATTTATGCAAAGATTTGGAGAGGATGATAGCAAGATTCTGGTGGGGGCAGAAAAATAATGAGAAAAAATAGCATTGGATGAGTTGGAACCATATGTGTCAGTCTAAGTTTAGAGGAGGAATGGCCTTCAAACATTTAAAGTTTTTTAATATGGCTTTATTGGCTAAGCAAGGATGGAGGATTTTACAAACTGAGGATACCCTATTACACAGAATTTTTAAAGGAAGATACTTTCCAAGAGGGAATTGTTTTGAGTCTAAGCTAGGACCAAGTCCCTCTTATGCATGGAGAGAGATATGGGAAGCCAAAAAATGGTTGCTAAAGGGTTGCAAATGGAGAGTAGGGACAGAGGAAAACATTAACATTTGGAGGGATGCATGGATTCCTGGCCATAAGCCTTTGGTGTAGGAAATGGTATTAAGGGAAGGTACTCATTTGGAAGCGATAGTGGACACTCTCATTGATCAAGAGACCAAAGGGTGGAAGGTGGATCATATTCGAGCTCTCTTTAATCCAATAGTGGCTACTGATATCCTAAAAATAAGGCTTTCATCAAACCAATACGAGGATAAATGGATACGGATACGAGAAAAAAATGACAATTTCAATGTTAATGGATACGAATAAATGGATACAGATACAAGATCAAAGCAACAACAGTCTTGGGGAAAGCTCGAGCATTACAGATCAGAAGAAAATGTGGAAAATGCTTTGGGAGATGCAGGTCCCAAGGAGAATTAAGACTTTTGCATGGAGAGTTTGTAGAGATATATCACCAACACTTAGTAACTTGTGAAAGAAGAGAGTAGAGGTGGAAGATCGATGTTGCTTCTGCAAGGCAGTCCCAGAAGATGTTCATCATGCCTTAGTTTCTTTTCCTTCATTCAGAGACTTATGGAAGAATTATGTGCCTGTTATGCAGCATCTGACTTCAGATATGGACTTTTTGGATGTGATTACATTTGTTCTAGATAGAGGAACCAATTCAGACTTCACTATGTTTTTTCTAATAACTTGGGGATTGTGTTTCAGATGTAATAAGATGCAAATGGAAAAAAATTTGATTCAACCAAGTCAGGTTATAAACCATGCTTTGTCTTTGCATAAATCTTTTAATGATCTTAGGAGCTCCTCAACTCAAATTGCTAAAAGAATGTGCTACTGGGAACCTCCTCCAAGGGGTTTTCTCAAGTTGAATGTTGATGGAGCCATGTTTTTAAATTTGAGAAAAGCTGGTGTGGGTGTGGTAGTTCGAGACAACAAAGGAAAACTGGTGATGGCTGCAAGCAAGATGGGAAATGAGGTTGACGATCCAACTACCATTGAGTTGATGGCTTTACTACGAGGATTACAGCTTTGTGTCCATTTGGGCTTTTCAAAAATTGTTGTTGAAAGTGATTGTATGTTGATGGTTCAAGAGTTGAAAGATGATCAAGATTCATTCTCAACAAATGTTAATCTTATTAAGGAAGCAAAGAGTTTGCTACAGCATTTTCAGGAGGTTGAAATCCAACATGTACATTGCATGGGGAATGAGGTAGCACATAGATTAGCTTGTTATTCTTGGAATGTTGATAATATTTCCATGTGGTAGGAAAATTTTCCTACTTTTGTTGATCATTCCTCTTTGGATTGATCAAAACAATTTGTATTGAAGTTTATGAATGCATGAGTGTTTGGTTATCAAAAAAGAACACTGTAATTACAATGGGTCTGCCGCTTGCCACAAACAATTAGCAAAAATGACTTCCAGTACATTGACTCTCCAATGAGGCACGGATATGTATGTGTAAAACCCATACATTTAGCAAAATTGATTGAACTGTAGAATTTAGTGCCCGTGGAACATTGACACAACTGACCATCTGTTTCATGAGATTAAAAGAAGAAAAGAATACTTTGTGTTCTAAAAGGAAAGCACACAATCGAATGCAAACAGACACAAATTTGGCCTAAAGAAGCCCCATATAATTCATCTCATTCAAAAATTCGGCTAAAGAAACCCCAAAAAATCCCTCTCCAGGTCCCATATGGTTATTTTCAGTTCCAAAAATGACAAGATGGAGTGGAAGAGAAATTACCTGATGGCTGTTGGAGTCGGAGGAGAGAAAGATGGAATGAAGGGACAAAAATAATATAGAAGCTGCAAAGGTACATCAGCCTGATCTGTTGTTGAATATAATAACATGAAAAAATCAATTAGGGTTGCTACAGTTTCAAAGGTTGAAATTCATCTTCAATTTGAAGAGCTAGATGTAGGAAGCTTTTATAGTTGTTTTGCCAAAGCTTTTTTTTCTTTTAATCTTAAAGGAGACCGTTTACAGAGCTTCACGCGAATGATGTAATTGCACCTCCCAACAATTTTTGAAAAAAATAGATCATAATCATAACTCTCACCAGTTTGCAATCTCGATCTCGCATAGATCAAAATTGCACCTCCAAACTTGTATCTAATTTTACGTATCTCACTCGCGTAGCATGAATTGGTCCACATAAAATTAATAATCTTACAAATTGATGTAATTTGATAGTTCGATGGATTGTAAAATTATAGTTTTTACTGTAAAGTAGATTTGACGAATCATATGAAACCACATCAATTTATAAAATTATTTTTATGTAAAGATGGAGAAAACTGATATTGAGAAAACTGATATGCAAAGATGGAGAAGAGGTGTTTGAGAATATGCTCAAACAGAGTCAGACAATAGTTTCGAATTCTCCTTGTATTTTCTATCTCACTTACAATGGTTACTACAGTAGCCTTTTTATAATAGTTTCAAATAACAACTTTCGATTCCTTCACCATTTATGTAATGACAGTTGTCCCTATGGAGAGTACAGTTTGTTACAACATACTATCCCTCTGACATCTTGGTTGTGTTGTGCGCATAGGTCTGTTGTGTGAGACTACAGTGAGTGAGGGGCACATCTTGGCTGTGCGCATAGGTCTGCTGCAGTGAGTGAGGGGCAATGCTCAGTACTGCAACAGACAGGGAAGAAGGAGATGCCTTAATACCCTCCCGTGATTCAAGCGGCACATTGGCAAGTGTGAGGCTTGATCATAATTGTAGAAATATGATGGTAGAGAGAGGCTTAGTCAGTATGTTAGCAAGTTGATCTTTGTTGGACAGAAATGAGACTTGAAGTGTCTTGGCTACAACCCGTTCACGGAAAAAGTGAAAATCGAGCTCCACATGTTTGGTACGAGCATGAAGTATAGGATTGACTGACAAGTAGGTTGCTCCTATGTTATCACACCACAAAGTAGGAGAATCAGAAATAAAAATGCCAAGTTATTTCAGTAAAGACTGAATCCAAATAACCTCGCATGTTGTGTTGGCTACAGACTTATACTCAGCTTCAGTGGAGGATCGAGCAATGGTAGCTTGCTTCTTTGACCCCCAAGAAACCAGATTAGCACCAAGGTATACACAAAATTCCCCAATGGATTTTCGATCATCTGGGCATCCAGCCCAGTCAGCATCAGAGAAAGCAAAAAGTTTAGAAGAAGAAAATTGAGACAAAAATAATCCTAAATGCTGAGTATTTTTAAGATAACACAAGATTCTTTTCATAGCCTGCAAGTACTGGCAGACCTTCTTTACAGCAAAAGATAGATCAGGACGAGTAAAGGCTAAGTACTGAAGGCTTCCTACAACACTTTGATAAAGTTAGGGATCTTCAAAAGCGGATCCATCAACAGCCGATAATTTCATAGAAGTGGACATGGGAGTGGACACAACTTTACATTTGTGAATGTTTGATCGAGACAATAGATAAGCTATATATTTGGACTATGAAAGAAAGAGACCAGAAGAGACCCTAGTAACTTCGACACCCAAAAAATAATGCAACAGACCCAAGTATTTAACAGAGAAATAAGTGCTCAGTGATGCAATAAAGTCTTAAATAAGCTTTGAATTAGACCCAGTAACAATTACGTCATCCACATTGACTAAAATGTAAATGCAATCAAAGTTAGTATGCAATATAAACAAGGAATTATTTGAAAGAGATGCATGAAAACCTAAATGAAGTAATTTCTCAGTGATTTTAGCAAACCAGGCCTAAGGGGCCAATTTTAAACCATAGAGAGACTTTTTTAACTTACAGACATGTGTAGGATGATCAAGGTTGATGAAACCCAACGGTTGTTCCTTGAAGATAGCCTCCTCAAGATCCCTATGTAAGATGGCGTTCTGCACATCCAATTGATGAAGTGGCCATTTGGAAGTGATTGCAAGAGCAAGAAGGACACGGATGGTTACCGGTTTGACTACGGGGCTAAAATTTTAGGAAAAATTGACCCTTAGCTGCTAATGAAAACCCTTGGCAACGAGCCGTGCTTTACGGCATTCTAAGGTTCCATCAGCGTGCCTTTTGGTCTTCAATACCCATTTGGAACCTAACACATTAAGGTCAGAGGTAAAAGGAACCAAATCCCATGTTTTATTTTGAAGTAAGGCATGAAACTCGATCAGCATAGCAGATTTCCACTCTGAGTATTTTGAGGCTTTGGAAAACAAAGATGGTTCTTCAGGAGTAGGAGATTGTATAGTTGCCGTGAGGGACAAAGAGGGCCGGGGGGAGGCTAGAGAATGGTACCATCTGTGCGTTCTTTGGGACAGTGTATGAGGGCTCGAGAACAGATCATGGGGTGAGGAGGAGGTGGTATGGTAGACTGAAGAGAAGTAGAGGTATGTTGAGTGTTTAGAGAAGAGGAAGAATCTTAGGGATGGATATGGTTTGGGGGAGACGAGTTGGTGGCTGGAGATAGGATAAAACTAGAGTTTGAAGTGGAAGGTGAAGTGTTTAATGATGATTATGGACTCTGGGCTAAAGAGATGGATGATGGAGAAGAGAGGCCCATGGATTGAGATGGAGAAAGGAGATCTAAATGAGGTGGAGTCACGTGAATGGGTATGAAGGGCTGAACGATTTTCCTTGAAGAATTAGGGGCCGAAGTGTTTGGATTGGTCTAAGCAGCAAAGGCAAATAAAGTTTCATTAAAAACAACGTCTCGTGATGTGTATGTTCGGCCAGAAGGATTGTGGAGACAAAAATAACCCTTGTGATATGGGCTATAGCCCATGAAGACACATTTTGGATCTAAAATCAAGTTTGTGATGGTTAAAAGGCCTTAAATTGGGCCAAACAAAAGATCCAAAAACCCGAAGAAAAAGATAGTCCGGGAGATGGCCCATTAAGACTTCGTACGGAGATTTATTGTTTAAAAGAGGAGTGATCATTCGATTAATTAAAAAGGTGGCCATTTGATATGCTTCGGCCCAAAATTTTTGTGACATGTATGCATGAGAGAGCAAAGAGAGTCTTGTCTCTACAAGGTGACGGTGACATCTCTCAATACTTCCATTTTGTTGATGAGAATATGGGCATGTAATGCAATGAATAATGCCTCGAGATTGAAAAATGGGCCGCAGAGAACGAAACTCTCCTCCCCAATCCGTTTGAATGGATATGACTTTTTTTGAAAAAGCATTACTCACATATTGTAGAAAGGCATGAATGATAGAAGACACATTAGACTTGGATTGCATTAGAAAAAACCAAACATATTTCGAATGATCATCCAAAATACACAAATAAAAAGGACATGAGTTACTAGTTAAAATTGGGGCAGGGCCCCATACATCTGCAAAAATTAAATTAAAAAGCTTAGGGGATCTGGTCGGATTGATAGGATGAGGAAGCGCATGGGCTTTTGCTGTTGTGCAATTTGGACAGAAGGATGGTCCACGAGTGGATGTGGTAGGAAGCTTGAACCGTTGAAGAGTAAGGTTGGTGACACGGATTGAAGGATGACCCCCAGCCTCTCGTGCCACTTATTTGCTGAAGTACAAGAACCTAAAAGAGCTTCCGGAGAAGAAGAAGGTGATGGTTGAGGTGTAGTGGTGGTGGAGTGCAGAACATAAAGCCCATTTTCAACGAGTCCTTTGAGTAGAACCGCCTAGGTAGCTGAATCCTTCAGAACAAAAAAATGATCAAGAAATTCAAAATACACATGATTATCAACGCAAAACTACCGACCTGAAAGTAAGTTCCTAGAAATTGAAGGGACATGAAGAAGATTATGGAGAAGGAATTTGCCAGTGGAGGAACTTAGTTGAGCAGATCCAGTGTGCTAGATGGGTAAGGTGGAGCCATCCCCGATGCTCACTTGGTCGGAGCCTTGGCATGATGTGGAATCCAGATTCAGAGATGCTAAGTTTGCAGTGAAGTGGTGGGTTGCAGCAGAGTCAGGGAACCAGTTGGACGCCGAGACATGAGGGGGTAGTGCTGTGAAGTTTTCTGCGAGGGAAGAGGGTGCAGAGGCCTGATATGCATGGTCAAATTTATAATAGCATGTAAGGGTTGTGTGCCCTACTTTGTTGCAGACTTGGCAATGAGGACGCGTATTAGGTCGATTTTGAAAGTAATTAGAGGAAGTAGCAGAGTTGCGACCACCACGAAATGGAGAGTTGGGGCCTCGATTCAAAGACTGAGTACCTGGAGAAAATTTTGAAGTGGTAACATTAGCTGAAAATTGAGGACCCGAAAGCAAGGCCTTAGTCTGATGAGCCAGATGAGATTCGTGATTAAGCAAGAAATTGTAAATTTGGTGGGTGAGGTTTGGACGAGTGGTTTGGGAAGTAACAGACACTCATATTCTGTCCCAATGCTAGCGAGTAAATAAACTGAGAATTCTTGATTAGTAAGAGTATGGCCTGCAGCACCTGAAGAGGAGAAAAGAGATTTAGCTTTATTGTAGTAGTCGGTAATGGATTCTAATCCGTTACGTAGAGTTGCAAGTTGGTATTGTGTATGAAACACATGGGCATTAGATTTGGCTGAGAACAAGTTTTGAAGGGTAGTCAAGACTTCATGGGACGTGCTACAGTCTAGAACCTGGGCAAGGACCGAGTCTGAAAGGGAAGAGTTGAGAATGGAGATGAGCAACTAGTCTTGTAAGACCCACTTGTTGTGCTCAGGATTTGGGTTTCCATCAATAAAGGCTGTGGGAGAGGCAATGGAACCATCAACATATCCGTATAGTTAATGACCTTTCAAGAAGGGAACAATTTGTGCTTTCTAGAGCAAGAAATTTTCAATGGTAAGTTTAATATTTACAAACCGTGTGGCAAAGGAGATGAGTAAGGGTGGGTGGGACTTTTTTTCTGGTGTTGCCATGGATTCATAGAAGACACTAGTCACGGGCTCTAGAGACCATATTGAGAAAACTGATATGCAAAGATGGAGAATAGGTGTTTGAGAATATGCTCAAACAGAGTCAGACAATAGTTTCAAATTCTCCTCGTATTTTCTGTCTCACTTACAATGGTTACTACAGTAGCCTTTTTATAATAGTTACAAATAACAACTTTTGATTCCTTCACCATTTATGTAATGACAGCTATCCCTACGAAGAGTACAATTTGTTACATCGTATTATTCCTCTGACATCTTGGCTGTGTTGTGCGCCTAGGTCCGCTATGTGAGACTGTAGTGAGTGAAGGGCACATCTTGGCTATGCGCATAGGTCTGTTGCAGTGAGTGAGGGGCAGTGCTCAGTGCGGCAACAGACAGGGAAGAAGGAGATGCCTGAATACTTTGTGACACTTTTCTTTTCCTAAATTTTTTTACATTTTTCCTTTCAAGTCTTCCACTGGCTTTGTTAGTTACATCTATGCCATGATCAAGTTAACTATTAAGGCAAGAAATCTCTAATGGTTAATATGGTTGTCCCTAATCTATATTATATAGGCTTTATAACATTTAAACCCGTTTGAATTGAGAGATGAGATGAGATGAAATGAATCTATATGGTTTGTGAATAATAGTGAGATTTGTGAATTAAAATTTATGACTAATAGTGAATAGTAGTGAGTCTCAATCCACTACAATACAATTGCTTTTTAGTGACAGTTGAAAAATTGTGATAGTCCCCAAACCGTAACTAAAAAGCCTTTTCTGTGACGGTTTCTGGAAACTGTCACAAAAGACAGATGAGATTTTTTTTACGTTCCTACGTATGGAAAATTTACATTCAAACGTCACATATACATTCGAACATTGTGGCTACTTACGTGCGAACATGAAATGTTTTGGCGCCAACGTTCGAACGTTAGTAAATAATGTTTGAACGTAAAATACTTTGCACCAATATGTGAACGTTAATTACTAATGTTCGAACGTTGGCGCCAATTTTAATTAAATGACTCTAATTTAAAAATTATGTGGTTTATATAGTGCATAATTTATGAACAAGTCTATATAATTGACTTGTATATATTTATATATGCACAATTTGTAATATATAAATATATATTTATGTTTATATATATTTGAAGTGCAGTGATTTAGAATTAAACATAGAAAATATAACATTAATTAAGATTGAGAATTGAATAGTGAAAAACCATAGAAATATTAAATAATTTTTTTCTTTATAAACAATAAAAGTAAAATACAAAATATGATCGAATTTCTTAAACAACACTCAGATGATAGCATTGTTCGCGAAATTTGAACTTTGTACCTCCTCAGTCAAGGTATCAACCTTGTCGTTGAGGATACCTACACGATGGGCGATCTCATAGACAAACGCCTCTATAGCCGCGAGATCACCGCATCAACCCAAGCAGGCTGCGCATCTCCTGCAGATGTACTCGGTGACTGCTGACTACTACTCCCCACATGACCTGGCTCAGGCTACGTCGGAGGAACTAGATCCTCTACAGGGGTTGGCTGACGTCCCCTCACTTGTCCAATGCTACATCGATGTGTGGTCATGTCGAGGAGGCTCATCTGATCTTTGACCTGCTCCTTTAGCTGAGTTAGCACTCCTCGTGCAAATAATAGACGGCTGATTAGGACACCGTATGGGAGATTATCCTTGGAGATGATGCTCACCTCATAACGGATCCTCTCAAAGATGTGAAGTGGTAAACCTATGGGATCTCCACGTAGCACTCGTATCAAAAACTGTATCCGAAGCCGACTAAATGTAGTTTTATGTGCCATAGGATCCACATTTGTTGCAATAATAAGGTGCAACATGCGAAAAAAATGTAGCAGATGGTTCTGGTTGAATGCGTTCTTCCTCCCGATCTGCATGCGTTCCCTCCCAGTGAGGATGTAGAAATCCTCATCTCTGTCATCAGCCCGAGCCTCGACGCAGTATCCTCGACCTCTGACCGGTCTGCATCTCTGGCTAATGCTGGCTCAAATGGGCAACCAGTAGATGATGCAAAGTGCCTACATCCTTACGGGGTGTAGCCTGTGTAGATGTCTCAACTCCTCGACGAATCTCGAGATACTCGGCGATGACATCTGGTGAAATCTCAATGAAAACACTGCGTACAGTCACGGTGTGAGAGGATGTGTCCTGAGGCATGTCACACATCCCCATATATAACTCCTGAACCATTGAGGGGTATACCTTCCCCCTCAATGTGCAGATATTTCCCCAACCTCTACTGACAAAAACATCTCTCAGATTCATCTGCTCCCATATGAGTTCGCCGAACTTATTAATCAGGACCTCTCTCTTTACCATAACAGTACGAGCCCCGATACGAGCAGTGTCCTGAGTGGCTCCTTCCCTCCCTCGTTTCTTAGTATGTAGAGGATGAGCCATATCCTGAAAATAGAAAATGAAAGAAAATTATTCACATTGATGCATCTTTTTGTGTTAATTTTAAGTTTCTCTGCATTAACGTTCGAACATAGTAAACTTAATGTTCGAACATTAAGATAAAACGAACGTAAGTAGTAAATAAACTTAAATGACATACGTTCAGACGTTTATCTTGTACGTATGTCTTTTACGTGCGAATGTAAAGTATACATGTCCGAATGTTTATATTAATGTTTTTTAAAATGTATTACATTCAGACGTTATAATTAAACATTCGGACGTAAATTTTATGAAAAATAACGTCCGAATGTAAAACAATACACGTTCAAATGTAGAAGCATGAACGACTATGTAATTGAAACGTCGTATGTTCGAATGTCTTGGTAAAACGTTCGAACGTTACGACTCAGAATGGCTGAGTCGACTTAGCCATTATTGAAATCCCAAAAATCAATATACAAGGTTCTAAATGCCGAAATACCACCATAGAAATGAAGTATAAATTTCAAGAAATTTTTCTACGGTGACTATTTGGCCAATGGCAAGCCGTGGTGGCCGGAAAATGAACTTGAAAATCCGACCACTACTTAACCCGTTTTAAACAAAACCAAATCCAAATCTCAAATAAAATACATGTTATCTTGAAGGAATGTCTATCAAATTGCTTGACTCTCAAAGTCTCTCTGGCCTTGAGTGTTGTGAAGGTCGGACAGTTTGTGATGGTTAAGTAATTAGACTAAAGTTTAGACATTTCTTCAAGATCATTATTTCCCGTTGTGTACTGATATGAAATTTATTCACATAATCTTCTATCTCTCTCTAGTTTAACAATATAACACTACTAGGATGTGACATTGTTAATTCAAACAACATGGAGATATTGTTTGTAGTGTTTTTTTATAGATATGTTGTGACATTGCATAAATAACCTTAGACCCGTTTGGAAATTAGTGTACATTTATATGTCCACTAATTCCTGAATTGTCCAGTGTGGACAGTTTGGAATTATATTATCTGTATTGCACATGTTCGTTTCTCCTACTTTCTACGTTTAATGTGAAGTTTCGGTGTCTTCCTCTACTGTTCGGAGGGTCACAATCCCTCTATTTGAACATGTATACTTGGAGAACTATAGGGAGGTGCTGTCGAAATTTCTACTAACGTGGAAAGTAGTAGAATGATGAGATTTGTGCAATATAGATAATATAGTCTCGAATGGGATAGGATCAACTACCTTATCAAAAAAGTAATGAGAATTGGAGCATACATGCATGTGAATTTTCTATGTACTTGTTATTAATAGATAGATGTTATTAGAAATAGACAAAAATTGGATGTGTCTGAGCAATAGACTTGGAAATGATTACATACCCTATGCGCGTGGAGTAAGAATTTTCATTGATTTTGCACGGACCTCTGCTGATAGTCGTAGTTACATTAATTGTCCATGTCGAGGGTGTAAAAATTTGTGTGCGATAGGGTTAGATGAAGTAGAAAGTCATATATTTGTGAACGGTATGGATCTGGGGTATACCCAATGGGTATTGCATGGTGAGCCATATGAAAAGTCAGCAGATACATTGCTCGATCATCACAATTATTTGCGGCACATGGATGATGATTATGAGCAAGGATGAGATGGAGAAGATGTTGGGTGACATTAGAGAAGGGATATTTATGGATGAGGTTGATGACAATGCCTCAAGTGGCGAAGGGACTTATTGTGAAGATTTTGCTTCAATGTGGGAAGATGCAAAGCGCAAACTTTATCCAGGCTGTACAAAACATTCCAAAATGTCGTTTATTGTGTGATTGCTTCACATTAGGTCATTGTGTGGGATGTCGACAAAAGCACATGGTATTGGACTTATTTAATGAGGTGCTTCCCGAAGGGTCTGAATTGCCCAAGAACTTTTATGAAGCGAAACAGTTGAAAAAAAGATTAGGATTTGAGTACAAGTCCATACATGCATGCAAGAATGATTGTGTTTTGTTCTGAAAAAAGAACGAGGGGAAACAAGCATGTCCTGTATGTGAAGAGTCGAGGTGGAAGGGTAAGAAAAACGTGCCGGTTAAGGTGTTGCGGTATTATCCCTTGAGACCTAGGTTGCAAAGACTATATATGTGTAAGAAAACAGCTCACGATATGAGGTGGCACAAGGAGAAAAGGGTTAAGGATGACGCATATATGTGGCACCTTGCTGACTCACTTACGTGGCAGTCATTCGATAATCAATATCCAGAGTTTGGGAGAGAAGCTCGGAACGTGCGTCTGGGACTCACAACCGATGGACTCAACCCTTTTGGGAATATGAGTACAAGTTATAGCACTTGGCCTGTAATGTTTATTCCGTACAATCTTCCACCATGGAGGTGCATGAAGACGCCCAACTTTTTGTTAACTTTACTTATCCCCGGCCCGAGATCTCCAGGGAATGACATTGACGTATTCATGTAGCCATTGATTGAATAGCTGAAAGAGTTATGGGAAACATGTGTTAGAACTTATAATGCATCCACGTCGACATCTTTTTAGATGCATGTTGTGGTAGTGTGGACCATAAATGACTTTTTGGCATACGAGACTCTTTCCGACTGGAGTACGAAAGGGAAGTTAGCGTGTCCGACGTGTAATAAAGAGACTGCTAGTGAGTGGTTAAAATATTCTCAAAAGTTGTGTTTCATGGTTCATCGACGTTATATACCAACAAATAATGCATAAAGAAGAGAATGTGCTAAGTTTGATGGTAGAGTAGAGGATATAATTGCAACATAAGAGTTGTCTGGGGAAGAGATAGTGGAACAATTGGTACATGTTAGAGCGAACAATTTTGGCAAAGGTCGGGGAAAGAACAAGAGAAAACGAGGCGCAACAGAATTGAATTGGACAAAGCGTAGTCTTTTTTTTTACTTGCCGTATTGGTCGTCCTGTATGTTTAGACATAGTTTGAATGTAATGCATATAAAGAAGAATATTTGTGATAATATACTGGGTACATTGATGAACATTAACAAAAAGACAAAGGACGCGATCATGACGAGGAAAAATCTTAATAGAATGGGGATTAGACATAATCTACATTTACGAGTGGAAGGCAATAGGGTGGTCATGCCGCATGCATGCTTTACGATAACGAGGGAAGAGAGGATGGACTTTTGCAAATGGTTGCAAAGTGTGAAATTGCCAGATGGTTATGCTTCAAATATTGGTAGATGCGTGAGTCCTGATGACTGGAAAATCAATGGATTGAAAAGTCATGACTATCACATATTTTTGCAGAAGTTATTACCTGTGAGAATTTGTGGGAAGCTGACATCTAATGTACGTGTCGTCATATCTGAACTCTGTATGTTTTTTAAGGATTTGTGCGCTCTGGTAGTAAATCAAGATGTCTTGCAGAAATTAGAAGAAGACATTGCTACTATACTATGTAAATTCGAGCAGATCTTGCCACCATAATTTTTTGATTTCATGATCCATTTAGCAATACATTTACCGTGAGAGGTAATGTTGGGTGGAATGGTGCAGTTCCGTTGGATGTATCTAGTTGAAAGATATTTGAATCAACTGAAGCGCACTGTTGGAAATAAAGCCAGAGCTGAGGGTTCAATAGCAGAGGCATATATATACGATGAATGGTTAACATTTTTCTCTCTATATCTTTGTGGTGTTGAGACACGATTTAATCGTCAAGAGAGAAATGCTAATCTTGTTGCTCTGCCTCCTCATGAGCCATCAGTGTTTTCGCAGAATGTACGACCCTTGGGTGCATAAACGGGTTACGATTTAATTGATGAAGAGTTGGGTAAAGTTCGGTGGTATGTGCTAAATAATTGCCGGGAGATTGATGATTATCTCAGGTATGTCATTTCATGCTTCGAATAATTCTAATGTTCTTCAAGTTTAACTATAACTGTTGTGCTCAAAATAAACTTCTTTTGCATTTATCTATAACAGTGAGCATATTGACAAACTTAGGAAGGAAGGCGTAGAAAACATAAAGGCAAGACACGAGGAAGAATTTCCTGGATGGTTTGAAGAATGTGTATGAACTAAACTTATATATATGTTATATTTTGATACTTTTAACTATGTATAATGAAATAATAAATATATACGATTTCAATTGTTAGATTTTGGAACAACGTGCTCGTGATTCCGGATCAATTTCTTCTGAATTATATGCATTGGCCCGTGATCCCTCAAATAAAACACTTTGATACACTGCATGCACGGTTCGAGGTTATAGATTCCATACTTTGGACCGTGAACGTAATAGAAAGACTCAAAATTTTGGTGTGTTGGTCGAGGGGAGTCATTGAACAGATGATATTGACTATTATGGTATCATACGTGATATTATCGAATTGAAATATCTGGGTGGGTCTGTAACATATGTCTTTAAATGTGATTGGTGGGATCTAGGCGGTGGTCGGGTTTCGATACATAGAGATAATCACTTTTTTTTTTTAAAGAGACAAGGTCACCTGTCCAAGAGTGACCTCCCCTCACATATATTAAAAAAACACCTTGCTTGTGGCAGAGGAAAATTTTAACAACCATCCTATCCAAACAAATCAAAAACCAAAAAAATCCAAAAAATACCTCCTCTATACAATACATATCAAACTCGTATAGCCGGTAAACCCGCCTTATCTACACGAAATATTCCTTTTAAAGGAGTTGGCAACTCGACCTAATCCATCCAAAGACAAGAGATTCCATCGACACCCAACTTAGCCAGTCCTTCAACCATCGTGTTCCCTTCTCTAAAGATATGTTGAACTATGTACCTTATTAAGCATAACATTAACATTATCTCCTCCCAAAAGTCTTCCAAGTACCAAATACCACACTTGCTTACCTGCAGCCAATTTACTAAGATGTTTGAATCCATTTCCAGCTCCACAAATTGTAGTCCCAGATCCCTACAATGCGAAGCCCATGGAGTAAAGAAATTAATTCAGCATTATTATTGGTCCCTTCTGGAATTTCCGCAGCATATGCCAGAATGAGAACCCCGTTTTCATCCCGTATGGCACCTCCTACGCCTGATCTTCCCAGATTTCCCAAATTGCATCCATCTGTATTTAGTTTGCACCATCCATCTCTTGGTTTCTGCCAGCTAACCAGCCCAACTTCCTTCCTTTTCTTGTGCTTAATAGGTACTTCGAGATTCGCCAACACTGCATCATCCACCGCATTCCACTTTACTGTAACCTTTAGTTTTAAACCCACCTAAGAAATCCACTAAATTATTTGCCGCCAAAGAGACTCTTTCGGACCAGCAACCCCCCCCAGCTTTTTTTTGCATCTCCATAGCCAAATCTGCCAAGTAACAATCGAAGGGACTAGCCCAAGCAACATCCCACGAGAAGATGATTTTTTTGCTCTGTTCAACCACAAACAAATTCTCTATTTCCATGAAAAGGAAGAGACGAAACACATGCCCAACTGATTAGAAACCTTCCGCCAGATGTGCTGCGCCAATTCACCTCTCTCTTGACAAAATGTCATCCATGTCTTCATAAGCTCCAGACTCACAGCATGCACATTTTGACACAATTGGAACACCCACCTTACACAATTTGTCATCAACTGGGAGACCCTCATGGGTGGCCTGCCACATAGTCATAGAAATATTTTTCGAGAGGCTCATATTCTAGATACAATTAAAGAATGAAACCACTGGTCCCCTTCTTCTCGTCTTCTCCCAAGCATTTTTATAAAAAACTCACCATCCGAATTCCTCATGTAGATCAGTTTATCAGGACCTTGTCTACTATTACCCAACTACATCAGCACTTCCAAGACCTTTTCCCTCCCTAGTAAACTTGTGAGTAACTCCTCATTCCAACCCAATTCGGACTTACATTCTATTAAAGATAACATCAGCCTAGTTATATTTGTGCAAGAATCTCCCAGAGGCTCTAAAGGGGACCACTTATCCCACCACAAAAACACATCCCCATCCATAACCCGCCATCTTGAGTGATGTAAAACCTCCGGAATGCATCTCATCACCATACGCCAAAACCCCGAACCCCTCATCAGATTTACCATGGAAATATGGCTCCCTTTTATATACTTCGCTCGACAGATGGAAGCTCGTAATGACTTATCCGCAAGAACTTTCCACGCAAATTTCATATTTAAAGCTTTTTGTACTTCACCTAAATTTCTCAAACTAAGTCGCCCCTCCTTCAATAGTTTACAGATGTTTCCCCAAGCTACCCATCTTTTTTTGTCCTTCCCATTTTCCATGCCCCAGAAAAAGGAACTAAAAGCCCGATTCAAGGACTCAATTGTCACCTTGTGTATAGGAATCACAGACAACATATGAATTGGAAAACTTGAGAGCACATGCCTTAACAAAATGAGTCTCGCCCCTTTTGATAACATTCATGCCTTCCACCCTTCAATTGTTCTTTTAACTTTTTCCCACAACTCCTCCAAATGTCTATTTAGCAGTCTACCAATAACAATGGGAACTCCCAAATATTTGAAAGGGAACGTACTTTGCACAAACCCCGTAGCTCATAAGATGGAACGTCTTCTTATCCTTGTAATACGCTCCGAAAAATAAATTGCCAATTTTTTTTTATTTACCGCCTGCCACTTTTAACTATGGATTATAAGTCCCTACGAAATACAGGGATAATCACTTTACAAGTGTCAATACTGCATCTAAATGGTACGAATATGATCCATTCGTATTGGCTTGTCAAGCTACCCAAGTCTATTACTTGATTGATCTAATGAAAAGTGCTGATGAAGATAGTGGAGAAATAACTTGGTGAGTCGTACAAAAATTTGTCCCTTGAAATATATATGAAGCAGGAACGAATGCAGTTTACAAGAACAGTGGAGATGAAGATGACACTCCGATTGTAGAGGCATACCAAGAAGATGGAGAGGGTATTAACTTGTTTGTTGACCTCGGTGCACTCAAGTTGCTCCCCTTGTGTAGAGATGATGTCCCACCTGTCCATCTCGACCCATCCGTATTAAATGATCATTCAATTCAAGTAAGTGATGAGGAAGAAAAAGAAGAGTTAGAAGATGAAGACGAAGCAGAATCCGACCAGGAAGTGGATAAGGAGGATGAAGAAGAAGTGCATGATGATTATGAAGACGTTATTGAGGGAGATTCTGAAACAAGCATGAAAAATACATCTGAAGATGAAAAATAAAAGTACTAAATATTTTATTCATATAAGTGACTATAAAATATCTTGAATTTTCAACATTTCTTCTAATTAATTTTCTTTGATATAATTAATTATTTTCAACAATGCCACCAAAACGACAACGAAGAAATGTGCCTCTGCCAAGTCCAAGTCCCGAACCCATTGAGGACTCCCCGCTCGAGGAATCCATTCCTAAAGATCAAGTTAACACACAAGAGAACAATAGCCAGTCCACACCTACTAGTAAGGAAATATTGTCGTTGATAATTAATTATATAGTTAATATTTTTGTCTTAATAACTATATAACTATAATTATACTATCTATTATTATGTAGTTGATGCATCTGCATGTCGCAGTCGTGGCTATACACGTGGCATCTCTCTTGAGAAAAACAGAAGGCACGAAAAACTCAAGATCACCATTCCTGATAATTCCACTGGAGGAGTGGATAATAGTGCAGCAGGGTTTTCCTCCTATATTGACACAATAGTTCGAACTTATGCTTCATTTTATGTGCGCTCATGGCAAGATGTTCCAAATGAGATTAAGGAGCACATTTGAATTCGTATGTTGGTAAGTTTATTTTTAGAGTACATTTTTTTCACCTAGATTAATATATCATATTTTTTACCTGATTCACATGTTAGGATGAATTCGACCTCGACTTTAACCGTAGCGAGGATTTGATAACTGTGAATGAGTTGATGGCTACACTATTTCAATGTCACAAGGGACGATGTCATGACTACTTCAAGAAGTTTGAGATGTTGGAAGAGGTTGCGCAATCTCATTTCCAGCAGATACAGTTTGATGATTGGAGAAAGTGTTGTGATCTTTTTGCATCTCCAGATTATCAGATATTTTACATTTATATCTTTTAATTATTTACATTCATATTCGTTCTATATATTATATGTATACATATTATAATTAACATTCTTAATATATTTTGTGACACGTGAGTTCTACAAATGCACAAAATAGATCCGCTCTGACTATCTACCATCGTGTCGATTCAAGGTCATTTCACCGTCTTGTTGAAAAAATGGAAATTAAAAAATTATAGAATTCATTTATTTTTCTAATATTCTTTTATTTAAGTACTAATATTATCTTTTTAAAATTGCTAATGTCGCTTTGTTAGAAATGTGATGATCCTGAAAACTTTTCCCTCATTCATGTCTATGCTGCTGCTCACACTAATGAGCATAGTGAGTGGATGGATCCTGTCGCTGTAGATAATTATGTAAGTAATGTTAATTTTGTTAAATAAATTATGTAACATGTGAATATTTTTTTTTTTCCATTTCTTTTAATACATTACTTATTAACGATCATTACCTTTCAAATTGCAAGAAAAAATGATAGAGATGCAGTCGGCTTCTGGGGAATCCTCTCCTAGTGATGTAGACATATTCATGCAAGTGCTCAAGCCGCAATCTAGTATGGCAAGAGGTTTGGGACGATCTATCAAGCATAGATGTTCATCCTCCTCAACCTCATCGACTTCACAAATTAATAATCTTACCAAAGATTTAGAAGCTGTACGGTGTGAGAATGAGTATATGAGGTCGAGACAGCAAGAGTTAGAGTCTCTCTTAGAACGATAGTCTCATTTAGAGACGCGTTTGCAGGACTGACAGAGAGACCAGGAGGAAAGAATACGTAGTGAAATCCAAGAATAAGTGCAACGAGAGATGATGGTGCAAATGGAGCGTGTTATGTCATTGCAACAGAATCGAGGTGGGCGAGGAAAAAAAAAGAAATAAATTTTATCAGTAATGGTGGCTAGTTTTCATATCTAATTTTAAAATTTTAAAAGACAATGTTATTTGTTAATTGATGTTATGTAATATGATACAATTGGTATGCTTTTAAATTTTATGAAATTCGTATTTCTTATCTGTACGTTCAAATGTAAAGTAAAAACGTTCGAACATTAATTCCCATTTGAACCAACGTTCGAACGTGAAAACCTAAAATTGTCTAGTAACATTCGAACATTAGGATATACGTTCGAACATACTATCACTCAAACGCACAAAACTTTCGAATGATTAAACAATTAATGTTCGAACAAACCTCCGACGTAGCACTTGCGTTCAAATGCTTCTTCGTTTACATTCGAAATAACGTCTGAACGTTAAACTCATAACATTTGAACATTTGTTCGTTAACGTTCGAACATATATTCGAACGTTTATTATAATTTACGTTTGGACGCATAAACGTTCGAATGTAAATATGATACGTTTGAACTATAATCAACGAACGTCAACTTCTCTGATTCGAACACCAATCGGTCGGGTTGTCGTTCGAACGTTCAATTTTACATTCGAACGTTACTTTTTGTGACGGTTCTCAACCATCACAAAAAAAGTGAACGTTTGAACGTTCAACCAAACGGAACACCTCCAACCATCACTAAAAATATTTTTAGTGACGGTTCAACAGTAAACCATCACCAATTTTTTTCTGTGATGCACATTAGGTGAAGGTCGTGGTGACGGTTTCAAACCGTCACCAAATATCTTTAGTGAAGTTTTGGCAATTTTTTGTGACAGTTTCCTCTGTCACAAAAGACAAATTGTATTGTAGTGATCCAAACTAGCTCTTAATCTCAATATTCAACAAAGAAGTTTAATATTTGTTCTCTTAATTTTTATCTTCACTTTGCATTGTGATGGATTTGTGAAACATTGTTGGATTTTTTTTTATTAAATAGATCATCAAGAGTAATAACGGTATTAGCCAATCAACGGTCATTTTAATAAGCATTAAAAATAATAAAACCGAAGCAAGCAACAGTAATGATCTCATAAATAAAACGTTACTAATAAATATTATTTATTAAAAATACCAACATGATCTATTAGCCAAACTCTTCCTTGAATTTATATTTACATAATCCAAAAAAGATGCTCTTTAATTAGTGATGCAGAAAAAAACGCGTTCTCAACATCACATACATTCCTTTCCTTCTTCAACATGTGGCTTTACTCCTCCGACGACTCACATGCTATCGGTCTTTTTCTATTATTAATCCAAGTTTTAAAGCACATCGCAGTCACTCACGTCATCGTATAATTTTGAGATTGTCTATGATTCATTGTAACCCATAATCTATTACCTGCTTCTGCTATGGACTCTATGGTCTATTTAATTATGCCAAACATCACCGAAATTTTATGTGCCTATCATCTTCACAAATATGCTTCCCAAAAATTTGCTACAAAAATAAGCACGGCCTTTCTCAACATTCACATAAAGACTAGACTAACATGGAGATGTGGTTCATCCTCCAATCTTCTTATGCATATTTGCGCTCCTCATCATTCTGAATCACAGAAAATCTTTTAAAAAACACAACCTCCCTTCGGGGCCCTTGGCCATTCCTATACTTGGCAATTTGTCCGAGCCTTAGGTTGAGCCTCTCATACTCAGGCTACATGTAGATGCTGAGGCGATCTTTGATGATATGAGTTTATTTATGAATAATAGTACTTTGTGGATGCCATTCAGATATGTTTGAATATAAATACATTGAAACATATGTTAGAATGTATGAAGTTGGTTGAGATGTGTTTAAACTTTTTATGAGAAGTTAAAAAAGTGGTGAGTCTCATCAATGATTGGTTTGATATGAGCTGAGGTGAGGTGATCTTGACATTCAAACATTACCAATCTCCATAGCCCATTATCGCCCACGACTGACAGCCTACAATGGGTATTAATGCAGATAAATGATTTGTACAAGTTCCAAATAGACAAGCCACATACAAGCCATATTCTTTAATGCAATACACATACATAATGTTAAGATATTTTAATCTCGTCTATAGATTGTCTTCCAGTTGACCTTAATATGTGACGACAGACCTATTCCTATTCCATTATTAATAATATGAGTTAAACAGTTACTCAAAAAATCTTATGGTGGTTAGAATTAACTCTTAAAAATCATAAGTTGTATACACAATTAAAAGCTCTTTCACAACCATGAACCCTAAAAGAGTTCTTGCACCAATGCTAAAATACATCTTAATATCTTGCCAATTGCCTGGCTGGCTGAATCATTAACCTGCATGAGAGAGTGCAGGGGAGGAGCATTGCTTTGCAAGTTTAAATGGTGTCTTTTATCACCCTCAAGACGAAGTTCTCTAAATTTATTGAAACTATCTCCATATAATATGCGAGTTGTACATGGAAGACAAAACCTAAAAAAAATTTTGTTTCTCCCACTTTTAATTCCTACTAATTGTTAATATTTTATTCAACGTGTGTCTTGGAATTTTTATCAAACATCCGGAATGCATTTAACCTTTATATGTGTACTTCCATGGAAACGGACACACACCACCCACTCCTCGAATTATCAAGACTGATAGAAGTTCTTCACACAAGTAGTCAACCATGCAGGGGAACACCCAGTGATAAGGATAAAAGGAGTGGACAACAATAGAGATGAGGGAAATGAACATAAGCCAAACCGCTTCAATCAAAGAAAGAAAACACGACACCTTACCCTTGGGGCTGTACATTTAACCCGTTGACCCGACTTGGCCCGGCCCAAAATTTTCGATTATTCTGAACTGATTTACCCGACCTGAATTGAAACGAATGGAAATGGAATACTTCCGTTTTTCTTCCATATTATTACGGAAGGGTCGGTTAATACCTGTTAACTTAATAAAAAAAAACTCAATGGCCAAAACTCATTTCCCTCGCACTATCGCACATGCCAATACGCAATCTAACCTGAGTAGCAAGCTCTTGAGCTTTGTCAATTTTTCGAGCTCGGGTGCAAGTATGCTAGAGAGATTGGCGTTTGAAATTTCCAAGTACCTTCGAACGCATTATAACCGATCTCCATGTGCTCAAGTTGTGTCAAGAAACCTCACTGTGGTGGTAGTGGACCATCCAAAAAGTTCCCGACCAAGTAGAGAAACTTGAGCCTCTGGAAACCCCCATAGCTTGGTGGAATATTACCATTGAAGTAGCTTCTGCTATGGTTAAGCTGCTCGAGGAAGCGGAGGTGGACGTGGTCATGTGGAAGTGAGCAAGTGAAGTTGTTACTGTACACGTCGAAGATGTGCAAGAACTTGAGCCTGGAAATCCTAAGTGGAAACGTTGAATTGAAGTAGTTCTGGTTGATATTTGGGGTTTGAAGCTCTAGTATCTGTGAGGTGGTTCAAAGCTCGAGGGTGGTGATTTGTGAGGTTTTTGGGTGGCATTTGATGCCTAACCAAGAACACCAAACTAGGGCGTCGCCATCAGGATAAGGGTTAACAGAGGAGTTCAGGTACCAGTCATGGAAGGTGGAGAGTGGGTCTTTAAGGAAGGATTTGAGAGAGAGAGAGAGACAAGAGACGAGTTAGGGAGGAACGGGAGTAGAATAAACTAGAGAGAGAAGAAGAGGAAGAATATATAAGAAGAAAAGGAACGGAAGAAAGTTTCATGCTTTTGAAATGTAGCTTCTGCATTTGGTACCCTTGAAACCCCTGAAAAAGAAATAATAACAATATTGAGTCAAGAACATTATAGTGTTAAAATGGCAAGAGAAACATGGTTGTGCAAAAGGATTAAGGTAAATTCACAACCTTTTTCATTAGTAAATTCTAAAGATAATGGTATTTATGATAGAAGAATAAGATGGTATTCTCAAAAAAAAAAAAAAAAATCAGGTCGAAGTGCCCACTTTCTTCCTAATCAATTTCGGGTTCGGTTAATCTGTTAATGGAAGATTTCGGAATTCCCTTTTTGGTAACCAATTATTTTAGGATCAGGTATGAATAGTATATTTCGGGTCGGGTCGGGTGAACAATCATGCTTACCCTTGCAAACCGTGGTTCTTCTAGAAGATGACAACAAAGATTTGAGGGATCAAGGTTCTCGGCAATTCCTAGCAATTGCAGAGCCCTAGAATTAGACAAATACTGGCCCTTCATTTGTGGATCAAGGGCCAGTGACCACCACTACTGCCTCGTTCCTAAGCGAGTACCTCTCTCATCACTTTATTTCCTTTATTCGGGTTTCATCAATCTTTGCAAATGGAGATTGATCACTATTCTATTCTCTCTTCTTATAAAGAGTAAAGATAACAACATTAATCTCTGATACTATATGAAATCATTATTTATCTTAAAAACTTGAGCTAATTGGAAGATATAGATTTTATTATTTTATATCTTAACACTCCTCCTCATTTATGGGTCAAACTTCTCCTCAATGAGTATGCCCAACAAATGAAATATTTAACTAAATAGGGTAGAATGTAAAGTCAGGGTTCGAATTTAGGACTTTTGCTCTGATACCATGATAAAAAATATAATATAATATAAAAGAATATGGAGAAAAGAGAAAGAGGGAAATAGACTTTGAGAGTTTTGCTTTCTAAACTGTTAATGAATACAAGGCATATATCTCAATTTATAGGAAAATTATATTGAGATAAGATAAGGTAAATATTTTAAATATTATGAAAATGAAATTAAGATCAAATCAAATCAAAGTGATTTAATAATTATGAAAATTAAATCAAGATAATATTGATTTGATATTATCTTCAACATTCTCCCACACCTCAAACTCAAGGTGGAAAATTTTGGAAGCTTGAGTTTGAAATTTGAAAGTAGTAGCCTTCATAATAATTAATTGATAGCCGATGAGATGATGTTATGGTGAGGAAGTGGTTGGCAATTAGAACATTAAATGTGGAGTTGTGGCCAGCAATGAGCTATATATGGCCTTGATAAACTATTGGACCAAAATCAAAAGGCCTAAATTGGATCTGGAGCTTTAAACAATGCTCACAACATATCAAAACTCAATAAAAAATGTCTTACGGCTAATAGACACTCCAAATGTATTGATTTGAGACAATATATAATTGAACAGCGATGAAAATTTTGTAGGATGTAAAGCTAGCGTATTCCATAAGATTGAGCCTAGCGTTAATCCCTGGCTCTGATACCATGATAGAAAATATAATATAATATAATATAAAAGAAGATGGAGAAGAGAAAAAGAGAGAGAGACTTTGATAACTATATTTTGAGTCTTTCTACAGCCATTGAAGAAATGCCCTGAAAAAGTGTCCTGAATAATGCATTTCATTTTTTTATTTTTCTTCCCTTTTCTTCATGTATTTTTTTAATCATCATAAATTTTTTTTTAAAAAAATAAAAAATTCACAACATCATTAAAAAATACTTCATTAATCACCTAGTAAATAAAAAGTTTCGGAACACACTTTCGGGAACCAACTTTCGATGAGTTTAGCATTTTTGCTCTATTTTTACTTTCTGAATTGTTATTAAATATAAGATATATATATATCTATTTATAAAAAATTTATATTAAAATAAAATAAGATAAATATTATAAATATTATAAAAATCAAATCAAAATAAAATAATTTGATAATTATGAAAACAAGATAATATCAAAACAAGATAATAATACCTTATTTCAAACGTTATTGACTTGATGTTATATTCAACGTTTTCCACCTCGTGCCAATCGCGACGTCGAATAAGAACTCACACGGATCGTTGATGTGACAAAAATCCATAAATGAGGGATCAGATTTATATGAACGGCAGATCAAGCATACTGTTACTGAAATAGATCAGGAACTTGAGCAACCCGAGAATGCGGGAACTGAAATTCTAGGAGCATCATCTAGTTTGCTCAAAGTCTAATAATAACTAAACTTTAGTTAATATATACCGAAAAACCATCACAATAGATTAGACATTGACATAAAATTTTAGATTTTAACTATAGTGATTTTCCAAATTTATAAGTAAACAGTAGATTAATTAAATATTAAAATATTCAATTCTCACTTCTCTCACAAAATATGTAAATATTTTTTGTAATTAAGAAATTTGATTTTATTTATTATTATTAAATATAAAATGTGATAAAAATAAATAAATTAGTTAATATTAATTAGAATATTAATTATTAAGTTAATTATAATGATAAGTTAATTATAATATAATTATTATTAATATTAATATTTAATAAATGTGATAAATATTAATATTAATTTAATTAGAATATAATTATTATTAATATTAAATTGATAAAAATATAAAATGTGATAAAAAAATTAAATAAAAATTTATTAAAATAATAATATTTTATTATTATATAAAAAATAAATAATTAATTTAATATAAAGATTAAATTTAAATGAAATAAGTAAATATAAAAAAGTGTGACACTTCGAGAATGCAGGAACAGAATTTGCATGAGATCACGGCAGCAATCAGGATAAAATACGATCCCATGATAGAATTTACTAAATTGAGTAAAATACGATCCTACCAAATTATATTTTACAACTGTTATTAGTTTTGAATATATAGTCATGTTAGAGCATTGGTATTGGATTAGCTAAATGCTTTTTTATCTTTAAATTTAACAAATATCATCTATATTTACTCCATATTGAATTAGCTAAATTATTTTCATCCAAACTATAAGTTACAGTAAATCCATTCTTCTTTTCAAATATGAAAAGAATTATAGCAAATCTAAAAGTATTTTTTAAGATTATTATATTATAGATATGATATTTTTATTTATATGAGATTTTACTATCTATATATATGAGATTATTATATTATAAATTGTTAGATTGTGAAAATAAAAATGAATATGATTTATTAGAAGTTATTAAAGGTTATGAAAATAAAATAAAAATTAATAAAAAAAATATAAATAATAAAAAATAATACTATTTTATTATTATAGAGAATGGATGACTAATTTAATATAGATTTTAAATTTTAAATAATTAATTAAAAGTAAAAAAATTATATATTAATCAAAATTTAAAGAAAAGGATAACCAATACTAATTCTGTTAGAATTCAAATGTAAATACAGTGCTATATAAGCTTTACGTAGTCAGAATCCTGTATACACCGTTGCCACACAAAATTGGTCGAATACTGAACTGGGCATAATCTTATCGTTGAGGTCGACAATGGAGACCTGGTTCATCATCATCGTCTCCCTCTGTATCGCAGCCCTCCTTAACCTTCTCGTCTTCAAGAAATCCTCCGGAAACAAGCAGCTCCCTCCCGGACCACTCAACATCCCCATCATCGGCAACTTCTTTTTGCTTCGCAAGTCCTTCTCCGAGCTCGAGCCCATACTCCGCAACCTCCACGCCAGGTATGGCCCCATCGTTACTCTGCATATCGGCTCCCGTCCGGCTATCTTCGTCGCCAACCGCTCCATCGCCCACCAAGCCCTCGTCCAGAACGGCGCCGTCTTCGCTGATCGGCCCCCCGCCCTCCCCACTGGCAAGATCATCTCCAGCAACCAGTGCAACATCAGCTCCTCCTTCTACGGACCAACATGGCGACTTTTCCGCCGAAACCTCACCTCCGAGATTCTCCACCCTTCGCGTGTCAAGTCCTACTCTCGCGCGCGCAAGTGGGTATTGGACATCCTTCTCAACCGCCTTGAATCTCACTCCACGACCGAATCCGGCGTGGTTAACCCCGTCCGCCTGATTGACCACTTCCAATACGCTATGTTTTGCCTGCTGGTTCTGATGTGTTTCGGGGACAAGCTCCTCGAGACCCAGATCAAAGAAATCGAAGCCATCCAGCGTCGCCTGCTTTTGAGCTTTGGTCGCTTTAACATGCTCAATTTCTGGCCGAGGCTTGGAAAGATACTATTCCGCAAGCGTTGGGAAGAGTTGTTCAACCTTCGGAGAGACCAGAATGCTATACTAGGGCCTTTGATAGAAGCGAGGAAGAGAGTGAAGCAAGAAAGGCTAAGCAAGGCAAAAGAGGACGCCCCCCTAGAAGATAATGGCGATGATGAGTTTGTGGTGTCGTACGTGGATACGTTGTTGGATTTGGAGTTGCCGGAGGGGAAGAGGAAGCTTAGTGTGGAGGAAATGGTCAGCTTGTGCTCGGAGTTTCTCAACGCGGGCACGGATACAACGTCCACGGCGTTACAGTGGATCATGGCAAATTTGGTGAAATACCCCCATGTCCAAGAGAAGCTTTGGGCAGAGATCAAAGGGGTCGTTGGAGGGCATGCAGAAAAGGAGGTGAAGGAAGAGGATTTGCACAAGATACCGTATTTGAAGGCAGTGGTTTTGGAGGGCTTAAGGCGTCACCCACCAGGGCACTTCGTGTTGCCACATGCTGTGACGGAGGATGTCGTGTTGGAAGGCTACTCGGTACCCAAGAATGCCACTTTGAATTTCATGGTGGCAGAGATGGGCTGGGACCCGAAGGTGTGGGAAGATCCCATGGCGTTCAGGCCAGAGAGATTCTTGAGAGGTAGTGATGGAGGAGGAGGGGAAATGTTTGATATAACGGGAAGCAGGGAGATTACGATGATGCCATTTGGGGCTGGGAGGAGGATCTGTCCTGGCTCTGGTTTGGCAATGCTTCATTTGGAGTACTTTGTTGCCAATTTAGTATGGAATTTTGAGTGGAAGGCTGTGGATGGTGATGATGTTGATTTGTCAGAGAAGCAGGAGTTCACTATGGTGATGAAGGATCCATTGAAGGCCAATCTATCTCCCAGATTGTGAATGGATAGCTTTACTTTTCTTTTCTTTTTTTGATTAGTAATAGCTTTACTTTTCTTATATTATAAACGTGAACACTTGATGAATCTGTAGTTAAGATATCAATGTAATTGTAGGCTCTTGCTCTGCTTTTTACTGGATGGATGCCCCTGTATCTGTGTGGTCCACTGTTTCACTGTTTGTATGTAAAGGCAACAATTTGTTGGGTTATTTCTCCATTAGCATTGCTACTTCAGAGTTTGTTAGAAAATTTAATGAACTGTCGGAGCATGCTAATCTTCGTCTTAAAATTTGTCATTTTCAATTTCATCGGTTGATGTGTCAACTTTGATCGAAAATGACAAATCTATGACGAAGAATATCAATTTGTGATGCTAACAGCTCGACTCCTTCACTCGTCCAAAAAGATATGTGATTAGGATGAAAGATGAAACTGGTGTATTCATTCATATTCCCTTCGAGCAGTAATCTGTGTGTCAAAGTTTCTAGCGTATTCATTCATTCACCCAATGCAATGGGTGAGTTCAAATTGCTAGAATAATAGGACATCTTTCCCCATTTGTTTTTTTATTAATGGGTTATTGCAAGTTGGGTAAGACGGATGATGATGCCTCTGTTCTTTTTTATGAGATGATTAATTCTGGAATTAAACCAAATGCCATCACTTTTTAATGTTCTCATTGACGGTTTTGGTAAGGCTGGCAACATGCTTTCAGCACTGTCCATGTATGAGAAGATGCTCTTTCTTGGTTATTTTCCAGATTTTGTTGTTACCTTCACTTCCCTAATTGATGGATATTGTCGAACCAGACAGGTTAATCGATTTGGCATGAAATGAGTGCAAGAAATGTGTGTACTTATTCTGTTCTTATAAAGGGTTTGAGCAAGGAGAATAGAATGCATGAGGTTGAAGTGGCGCCCTTTTGTGTACATCCCTGTAATTGATCTATTTTGCAAGGCTGGCAATGTTGATGAGGCAAATGAGATTGTGGTAGAGATGGATGATCTAAAGTGACATTTACAATTCTCATCATTGGACATTCTATGAAAATGAAAGGAAGAATGTTTGAAGCCATCATCATTTTTTTTTAACAAGATGTTATCGATTACTGTGAACTCTCTAATTTCTTGCCTTTTGAAGGTAACTGTATCCCAGGACCTGGACTTGTTTATGCCATCTTTCAAAAGAACTATTCCTGTAGGAACAAATATGGATATTCCAATGCCATTTTTTTTCATTAAGTCCAAATCAGGACCACACCCAGCCTGTGGCTCAACTTGTAAGTTGTTCGTTCATGTCTATCCCCTCTTGTGGAATTAAAGCATGGAGCTTGATTCACCAAACAATTAAGCAGTTCAGTTTTGTATAGCACAGGTAGTGTTTTTGTAGTAATAATTCAGTATGACTTGCTACCATCTAATAGGTTGAGAGAACAAAGCAGATATGTAGTGCAGTGTAAAAGAAGCAAAACAATTGCACTGCTGAAGTACTGTGATAGGTTAAGAAAAATACCTTATCTATATTTCAAAATTATCTAATAATTGTTGCAACGTACTAGGATCCAATGGGTATTGGTGTCGTGTGCGATCTTAGAGACAGATACGCAAGTGAGATTTTTTCTGTTTTCTGTTTATTAAAAATTGACATGTCAACTTCTTAAACCAAACCTTTAAAGTAAGATTGTTTAGAGTTTATATTCTAAAACAAAGTATATGTTTTTCATAAATTCAAAATCTCACTAGTCATAATTTTATATTGAATTAATCATTAGATTAGTCAAAACTATTCTATTTGTTTTGTTGTCCTCGGTCTCTAAGAGCATTGATATTAGTTTCATTAAATTTATCTCTAAAACTTGATGAAAAGTACATATTTTTCATAAATCTAAAACCTCACTAGTCATAGGCCCACATTAGATTAACCATTAGATTAGTCAAAATAATAATATAATATTATTTTTTTAATAATAATATTTTTAATTTATTTTTTTTATATTTTACAATTACACATATTATATATTAATTAATAATTTAATTTAATACTTAAATTACTATTTCTCAACTTAAATATATGATGGCTCAAAATTGGGAAACAATAATTTAAGTAAATAAAATAATGGTTATAGACTGTGAATAGTTAGTTTTCAAATTTGGAGATGAACTTAAATGTATTGTAACTCAAAGCTGAAGATTTCAATGTATGATGAATCTAATGCAGTGATTTTAAACACAAATTCATTAAATTTTGAAGATGACACTCATTTGATGAGTCAAATGCCAATGCTCTAAGCCAATACAACTATACCTCCTTGCTAATAGTCCTCCACCCGAATTGAACAAAAAAACTTTTGGTATGTTTCATCATTCTATCTATTTGATTCTATGGGTTAAATTATACATATATTTATGCACAATTACATAGAAAACAATTGATAATTTTACTTTGTCCTTAAAATTAAGCTAGCTTTAAATTTTAAATTTCATAATTTTCAACATATCAATAATTGACATGTAGAGATGTAAGTTTTTTTTAATTATAGTTAACATTTTCCTTTAAATGCTTATAATTTAAAATGTGTTGTGAAACTAAAGAGAGAAGTAGCAAATATTGAAATATTGCAAAGAGAAGTAAGAAGATTGAGAGATATAGCAATATAGACTTGGCTCTTCAAGAGCTCAATATCATTCTTTTCAAATTTTCTTCTATATTACAAATGATACTCATGCAATAATCATCGTGTAGGGGTCAAATCAGCAACTTAAAAGTTAGTTTCGAGATAAAGCCGAAAGTCAAGCTAAGAGATAAGGTTAAGAAGAGATAAGTCAAGCTGTGGAGAGACTAAGTGCATGTTTGGGATTGCGGTGGGAAGTATAACTTATACCTTTAAGACTAATAACTTAAGTAATAAATTTTACAATTAAAAAGTTATTTACTGTTTGGAAACTATATGTTTAAAGTACTTTCAAATATGTTATGTTTGTTTGGAAACAAATTTGTTTTCTGATGTAGAAATTACGATTATTTGAATTTTTAAAAATCATAACCATATACTTGAAAGTTTAAAAGTTGTAATTAGTTGAAAATTGTATGGGTATTTTCAACCATTAACAGTCTTTTTAAAATTCAAATTATGATCCGCATTATCTAGAAAAATACGTTTGAGGAAAAACATCAAAATGATGTTATTCCTCAAACGTACTTTTAACTTATTTAAAATTAAAAGTGCTTTAATATGTATCACTCAAACAATTTAATTTTATCATTAAAGAGATTTTAAGACTATTTAAGCACTTTTTAAGACTTATACCGCCCTCAAATAAGCCATAAGACTTCTAAAGGGAAATAGACTCAGACTTCTAAAAGGAAAAGGCTTCAAAAGGCAATTTGGACTCAATCACTCAAAGGAAATAGACCTCTATATAAGGCAGAGACTCTCCACAAACTCTACACACAAGCACTCTTACAAGATCTCTCCATAGAAGCTCCCTACGCCCAAACTCACCACTACCTGTAGCAAGTCCCCTCTGGCTTTGAAGCTCGCCCAGCCACCAAACCAGAGACAGAGACTGCAGTCTATAGTTCCTGCCACTAGTGGGCTTTTGCAAAGACGACAAACAACGTGCAAGTTCACTGCCCACTCCCACCACTTGGGCAATGATCTCGCCAAGAAGTTTATTGCCCAAGGCTGGCAACCACTCCTAGGCAGGCAACTAACTGTGGCGAGCAACCGATCATGCATGGCGAAATAAAATAAATAAGTAAAAAGGTGAAAAAAAATACTCATGGGCGATCCATATTGTTCATAGAAATTTTTCATTTCATTTTTAGTTTTCTTTTTGTCTTTGTTAATTAGATTGTTAATTTTCATGTCTATACACATCTTCAATCCTTTCTTTTATTACCATACTTATGATGTCTCCATAAGTGAGATTATCAGAGTCTATAGTTTCTATTAGATTACTTAAGGCTTTTCTCTTTATATGGGCAAATAAACTAGGGATGCCATTTATGAATTTTTCTTTCCAAACAAGTTTCTTACAGTCTTCTCTTCCCATTACTCTTGACATAAAAACATTTTTATACCATCTAAAATCAGTCGAAGTTTGGCATCCATGGTTACTTAACTGGTCGTATATTCCTGAGGTGATATTAATTGGTATTTCTAAAAAAGGGTTTCATAATGGTGTATGTAAGTACATTAATTCAATCTTGGACTCACATTTCTACATTATTGTTAAAAATTGGGTTTTCTTCTTCATCTTGTTTTACCACATGCTTAATGCTTTGTATGTTTTTTTCCAATGAATTATTTTTTCCACTATCTCCTTAGAGTTCTTGTGAACCCTAGAGTGAGTAAATCTACTACTTTTGGTTGTCTTCTTTTTTAGTTGTCCAAATAGTTGTTGGCTTCTATTGTCATGTGTTGAAGTTTATTTAGGATTTCTTGCTTAGAAAAACCATATATGTTTAATTCATATAATTTGTCAATAGATAATAAAAACTGACTTTGAAAGCTTATTTCTTCAAATTGTATGTCTGGTGATGATGGTTTGGGATACTAGTTTTTTGTCAATCTAGTTGGGTTGAATCTTGTAGTCTTTATTCTATGTAGTTCAAGATCTTGGAATTGTTTTTCTATCCTACTTATGGTGGAACTAGTTTCTTAACCGTCTTCTTCTTCTTCTGAACTATCATCTTCATTTTTCTTTGTTATAACTTTTATAGTTTTTGAGACAAATGCACTTTCTTGTTTGATTTTTGTTAACTCTTTTCAGCATTTGATTTACCTTATCAATTACTTTTGTTTCTCTTTGTTTTATTCCTATTACCTTTTCTGGAAATTGGATTAAGGGTTGTTCATATTTTTGGACTTTGGTTTCAATATTGTTATCAAGTTTTTTTCTATTTTATTGAGCTGACTTCCAATAGTTTTTAAGCATTGGTTTGTATAGTTGTTTATGTTCAACTACTTTCTTTATTTCATGTTCTAAGATTATGGTTTCTAATGGGGATGACTACATTCTGTTATGGTTTTATCTTCTTTGATCCATATTTTCTTTGTTTTTTACATTTATTTCTTTGGAATGATATTTTTCTATATATAAAAAGAAATCGATTTCCATTTAAATTGTCACCATAATTTTTTTTCTAGCTGCTAAGAATTTCTTTCTTTTGTTCCAAAGTATGTGTTTTTTATATTGTTCTCTTTGTTGTGTATTTTCTTCAGACATGAAGTCATCATTAAGTTTTTTCATGTTTATCTTAAGTTTTTTATAGTTAGGAGTTGGAGATTTATCGGGTCTTCCAAATCCGTTTGTGTTGGGGAGTTTGGTTATTCTTCTTCCATGTTTTCAGACCTAGCTATATAACATGGTGTACTTATATGAGATTCAGTCTTTATTCCTTTTAGTTTAAGATTCTTATCTATTCTTGGTAGTTCGGACTCTAAATGTCTTGTTCCTATCGATCTTACATCACTTGATCTACTTGATCCTACTTCCATGATCTTCAAAGGTGGCAGACATCTTGGTTGATCAAAACTAGTCCTAACACATCCATCAAGGTATTGTTGAATAAAATCTAAATTAGAAACTTCATTTTGTGGGTGATTTTCATTATCTAAAAACTATTCTTTAGGTAAATTAATGTCTTTCCAAATTATTGATCTTGGGCTTCCTCCGAACTATTTTCATGTTTCTATGTTAAAAAGCAATGGTGGTGGGTTTGGCCATTTTTTGAAGCTTGATAATGCTACCGCGTGTGTTTCATGACTTGAGGCTGCAAGGATATGTGTGGAGGTGGATGATTCATTACCTCTAAAACATCATTTTTGGTTAGGTCCGCCAGGTCTTGAGTCCAGTCATTGCCAAGAAGTGATTTATGAATCGGTTTCGGCGGTTTGTGGGTGTTGCCGTAAACAAGGACATGTGGAAAAACAATGTAATGCTAAAGAAAAAATAGTTAAGAAAGGTAAGATGAAAACAATGCAAGATGACGAAGTTCGAGGTGTTGGTAAAACAAGATGGAAAGTTGTGGGAGGAAAAAAGTTGGATGAGGGGTGATTGAGCTGAGTTATTGCATATTTTATATATTTAGAACCAATATATTTTATTTATTTCATTATATTATTATTAGTTTTAGATGGAAAAATGGTTAAAAGGAATAAATCCGAGTTGTGTTTTAAATTGGTTAATAGCATGATTTATGCTTAATTTTATAACTTGTGATTTAATTGGACAATATTCATTCACATGCACAACATATTTTTTTATATTCTATTATTCTTTTTTATTTTATTTTATTTCTAATTTCTATTATTTTTATAGGTCAAGAAATACAAAAGAAAAGAAAGTCAAAAAGGCACAAAAGGGAAAAGTCAAAAAGGCAAGCAATTTGGGGTTCTTTCTCAAAACGTAGCTGGGCAGCACATGAAAAAAAAAAAAAGGTTTCTGGACGGACGCAACACGCACAAACAAAAATAGGTTTCTTTTTGGCTTAAAAAGAATAACATTTTTGGAGACGCACACGGAGACGCACACAGCGCCGTTGAAGAACTTGAATGGTCCACTGCTGCTACCCAGCCTCCTCCACTGCTTTTCATCTTCATCTCTATTCATTTGGCTTGCTCTTTCCACTTTCTACTATTTATTTAATTTTAGTTTAAAGTTTGTGATGTATTTTTGATATATTTGACTTAGACCTTTGGGCATTTTATTTGTTGTTTATTTATTTCGTGTTATTTATTTTTCTCGCTTCTTTAAACTTTCATTTAACAGTGATTACACTTGCTATGGATTGATTTTAAGAATTTGTGATTTGAATACAAGGATGAACTCTAAAATCTTGATTTTAGGCTTTTCAATTCTCAGTTCGTATTTTGTCAATTACTTTCTAATCTAGTTTAATTCTTATCTTAGTTTTATTAATCTCGTAGTTCCATTGCATATTAGATTAATTAAAGCTTAATTAGGACTTAAAATTTCAGTTTTATTATTTAATTTTCAGATTAATTAAGATTGTTTAACTTAGTTGATTCCTTGATTGTTAAATTCAATTTGTTAGTCTTTACATCTCATTTCGACTCTCAAAAATCTAAAAATATGAATCTAGTCCATGACTAGTACCATTTTCATTCCCGTTGCACTCTTTCATTCATTGTATATACCACCACTTTTATTTTCTCTTTATGAATATTTTTACCATTTTAAACGAGTTTGATTTTAAATAACTTTCCCTGAGGAGACGATCTAGGAATTTATTCCTAATTATTACGCAATACCCTCCTGCACTTGGGATAGCCTTTGTGATACTCATTTTTGAGTGAGTCAAGTTTTTGGCGCCGTTGCCGGGGATAGTTGCTTGACGTAAATTTAGACTTGTTATTTTTATTTTTATCTCAAATGTTTCTTTCACTATCTTATCTCTAATTACACATTTTACTTGTCTTCTACTACTCAGTCACTTGAACCTTACTTATGCTATTTGGACTGATGTTTCATGTTATGGATGATGGACAATTCAAATAGGTTGGTTAGAGTTACATCGAGCACTGAGAGTCATATACATAGTCTAGATATAGATAGCTCTTCTATTTTTTCTACAGACGAGGACATTGAAATTGAATAAACCATGGCTGCACCAGCACCACGTACTCTTAGGGATTATTTGCAGCCCACTCACACCACTACACCATCATGCATTATTTTACCAGATGATGCACCTAATTTTTCTATTAACCATGGCATGATGTCAGTGATACCTCAGTTCCACATGATAGATTCTGAGAGTCCTTATCAGCATTTGAAAGATTTTGAGTTAGCTTGTACTACTTTTATCAATAGAGTCACTACTGATGAATTTATTAGATTTCATTTATTTCCTTTCTCTTTAAAGGATAAAGCGAAGATTTTGTTTAATTCTTTGAGGCCTAATTCTATCTCTAGTTGGTCTGATATGCAACGTGAGTTCTTACAAAAAAAAATTCCTTTTCAGAGAACTCAGTCTTTACAAGAGCAAATAAGCCAGTTCAATCAGAAATCTGACGAGACTTTCCAGGCCAGTTGGGAAAGGTTTAAGGATTTGGTGAACATCTGTCCACATCATGATTTTGAATCATCGAGGTTGGTGAATTATTTTTACACTGGTCTCACTCTACAATACAAGCAGTTTGTTCAGACTATGTGCAATGGAGAATTCTTTAACAAGGTACCTAATGAAGCATTGTCATTTTCTGACTATCTTGCTGAGAGCGCACAATAATGGAACACTCACACTGATCGAGTTTCATTGACAGCACAGCCACTAAGGGCAATTGCTGGTGGGGGCAGATATGAGCTTAAGGAGTACACTGACATTCAAGCCCGAATAGCTGCATTGACTAGAAGATTAGAGGTCATGGAGATGAAAAAAGTGAAGGCTGTGAAAACAGTAGAGGCATGTTCTATATGCGCTGATTCGAACCACAAGACCCAAGATTGCTCGATTATGTCAGTATTTCAAGAGAGTGGCTCTGAGCAAATGCAATCAGCGAACTGGGTTAATAGGGCTCAAAATCAGCCTTTCTCTAATACATATAATCTGGAGTGGAGGAATCACCTAAATTTCTCATGGAGGAATGATCAACCTAGCCGGTCCTCGCCACCTTCTCAGTAGTTATTTCATCGAGCTGCTCCTCAGCACCAGTATATGTCATATCAAAGTTCTCAGAGCTATCATTTTGTAGCACCTCCAGGATTTCAGCCTCATGTAGCTGCACAGAGTTCTCAGCCTCAATCATTTGCGAAGAAGTCTCTAGATGACATATATAGCACAAATGGTCAATATACTTCAACAATTCATGCAGATTCAGGCCACCACAAACAATCAAAACACTCAGGCCATAAATGACTTGCGGGGCACCATCAATAAAATAAACACAACATTGAGCACTCAAGAGAAAGGAAAATTTCTAGCACAGCCTCAGCCTAATCCACAAGTATACCGGCAACAACAACAGCAAGTGCATAATGTCTCAGGGGAGATTTTTGAGACAGCAAAAGCCGTTCTTACTTTGAGAAGTGGAAAGGAAGTTCCCCAACCAGAGATGACTATGGACACACAAGTAGTTGCTCCTACACCTGTAGATGCAACAGAGATTGATGAAACTGAAAAAGAATCAGAGCTAGTGAGACCAGAGTCGAAGAAGCCTGTGAGTGCAGATGATGAAACTAGTAAGGGGTACCAACCTGTGGTTCCCTATCCTCAGAGATTGGCAGCTAGCCAAAAGAACAAATACCACACTGAGATTCAGGAGATCTTCAAGCAAGTAAAGATTAATATTCCACTCTTGGATGCCATACAACAAGTTCCTTCATATGCAAAATTTCTAAAGGACTTGTGCACAGTGAAAAGGAAGTTGAATGTAAAGAAGAAAGCTTTCCTAACAGAGCAAGTCAGTGCATTGATATTAAGTGAGACTCTTCAGAAGTTTGGAGATCTCTGCTCTCCCCACATTTCCATTATAATTGGTGAGTCACGTATTAGGAGAGCTCTACTTGATTTGGGGAGTAGTATAAACTTGCTACCGTTCTCAGAGTATGAGCAGTTGGGATTAGGTGAGCTAAAAAAGACCTTCATCAAGCTACAGTTAGTTGACAGATCACTCAAGGTGCCAAGGGTGTTGTTGAGAATAAGCTGGTCCAGGTGGACAAATTTTACTACCTAGTGGATTTTGTAGTTCTTGATATGCAGCAGCCAACCACTACTATTTACCAGACGCCCGTCATCCTCGGGCGCCCATTCCTTACTACCTCTAATGCACTGATAAATTATCGAAGTAGAGTGCTGAAACTCACATTCAGGAATATGACATTGGAAATGAATGTATTCAATACTTTCAAGATGTCTAGTGATTGCGACGAGTCAGAGGTGCATGCTGTTGATGTGATTTCAGAGCTTGATGAAATAAAGAGAGAGGCCTACGACAATTCCCGCTTGACAGGAAGATCCATGACAAACATCTTGTTCCTGATCAGAAAGTGCTCCTCTACAATTCAAGACTGCATCTTTTTCCCATGAAGCCGAAATCTCAATGGAATGGGCCGTACATTATAAAAGAGGTTCATCCTCATGGCGCAGTAGACATTCTCAATCCAAAGAATGGCAATTGCTTCACTGTCAACAGACAATGTCTAAAGCCATTTCTGAAGGTCTTTGATCCACACAAAGAGATTTTGCTTGTGCATGGTTCCAGGGAAGTGTTTTGATCTTTTCACCCTTTACAACTTTCTTTACTTGCATTTTGTTTGTTTTTATTTGTTGTTTTGCTTTAATTTTATATTTCATTTATTTTTTTGTTGTTTTGCTTGATTATTTCTGTGCACTTTGTTTTCTTTCGTTCGATTCATTGAGGACCATGTCTCTCACTAGTCGGGGGGTAGCATGTGTGCACAGAAATAAAAAATAAATAAATAAATAATTACATTAATGTGATGTGCATTGATACACATATGATTGACACACACTCTATTTCTAGTATTTTGTGAAATCTGAGTATCTTGGTAGAGTAGTTGAGCGGAATCGTTTTGTGAATATTTATTTTCAACCTTGAGCATAAAGCATTATTTTTTATGCATCATATTTTGTTGATGTGTGGCTTGAAACACCGGGATGCTATACTCATTGAGATGAGATTTGGTGAGATTTTTGTAGAACGAATGGCAAATTTTGAAGGACATTTTGCACATACTTACACTTGTAGTGTTCCTTATTTACTGTTCACTGATTTAACACAGAAGAAGTAAATTGCAGGACTACCGAGTTATGTTTCAAAAAGGAAAAGAAAAAAAAAAGGGGATTTGAAAAGAATAGGAAAAAAAAAAAAGGGATAATGGCAGCTTAGTGAGATTTCCTAAGTAATTGGCTAGAAACAGTTACCCAAGACTTTGGGGTTGAGTGTTCAACCTTTAAAAACAAAGCTGGCGTGAAAACTGCTAGTTCCTTGGGCTTTGAGGCAGTTAGAATCAACAATGATTAATCTTAAGGTTGAAAGTCCTATGACAAATCATGGCTAGTAATGAGAAACACATAATCAGTTTAGCACTATACACATATTTGAGTTCTGAGACATTTGCCTCAATTCTATGTGAAAGATTGTTGAGATAGTCTTAGTGGATATAGCCCCTGGGAGTTGAGTAGTAGCGTGTCACTTTTGTGAGAATTCATAATTATTTTTTATTGTTTTTGTTTGGATTTCGACCTTTATGCAATATTCATCTTAATTAATTTTCATTATTTTGCTCAAGGATTAGCAAAACGCTAGTTGTGGGGTGTGATTGAGCTGAGTTATTGCATATTTTATACATTTAGAACCAATATATTTTATTTATTTCATTACATTATTATTGGTTTTAGATGGAAAAATAGTTAAAATGAATAAATCCGAATTGTGTTTTAAATTGGTTAATAGCATGATTTATGCTTAATTTTATAACTTGTGATTTAATTGGACAATGTTCATTCACATGCACAACATATTTTTGATATTCTATTATTCTTTTCTATTTTATTTTATTTCTAATTTCTATTATTTTTATAGGTCAAGAAATACAAAAGAAAAAAAGCAAAAAGGCCCAAAAGGGAAAAGTAAAAAAGCCAAGCAATTTTTGGTTCTTTCTCAAAACGTAGCTAGGCAGCACACGGGAAAAAAAACAAAAAAAAAAACACAACGCACGCACGCCAAAAGGAAAAAAAGGCCGCACGAATAAAAAAAAAAGGGTTTTTGGACGAACGCAACACGCACCATTAAAAATAGGTTTCTTTTTGGCTTAAAAAGAATAACATACTTTTTGGAGACGCACACAGCGCCGTTGAAGAACTTGAAGGGTCCACTACCGCTACCCAGCCTCCTCCACTACTTTTCATCTTCTTCGCCATTCATTTGGCTTGCTCTTTCCACTTTCTACTATTTATTTAATTTTAGTTTAAAGTTTGTGATATATTTTTGAGATATTTGGCTTAGACCTTTGGGCATTTTATTTGATGTTTATTTACTTCGTATTATTTATTTCTCTCGCTTCTTTAAACTTTCATTTAACAGTGATTACAATTGCTATGGATTGATTTTGAGAATTTGTGATTTGAATACAAGGATGAACTCTAGAATCTTGATTTTTGGCTTTTCAATTATCAGTTCGTCTTTTGTCAATTACTTTCTAATCTAGTTTAATTCTTAACTTAGTTTTATTAATCTCTTAGTTCCATTGCATATTAGATTAATTAAGCTTAATTAGGACTTAAATAATTTCAATTTTATTATTTAATTTTCAGATTAATTAAGATTGTTTAGCTTAGTTGATTGTTAAATTCAATTTGTTAGTCTTTTACATCTCATTTCGACACTCAAAAATCCAAAAATATGAATCCATGACTAGTGCCCTTTTCATTCCCGTTGCACTCTTCCATTCATTGCACATACCACCACTTTTATTTTCTCTTTGTGAATATTTTTACCATTTTAAACGAGTTTTATTTTAAGTAACTTTTCCTGAGGAGACGATCTAGGAATTTATTCCTAATTATTACGCGACACCCTTCTGTACTTGGGATAGCCTTTGTGCTACTCATTTTTTAGTGAGTCAAGGGGCAGAACAATGCGTCTGGTGAAGGGGAAAAAAATTAGGCCAGAAGGATGGCAATTATGATCTTATTTGAGAGAAGAATACAGAGCAGGAACAACGTAGAATGGAGATATTGTTTGTGTCTTCAAATGGAGATATAGTCACACAAAATCAATTTAATCTAGATGATGCACAGCTGAATTCGATGGAAAGACAGGAAACTTGTGTAGAAGAAGGTTTGGGGGACTTGGTTAGTAAAGAGCATCAAGCTTTGGCGCTGCCATCATCTCTTGGAAGTTGGTTTGAGCGGTTTGAAAAAATGGAAGGAAAGGAATTGTTTGGTAAAGCATTGGAAGGTGTCTCTTCTCCGAGAAGCTCCTTGAGAATTATTGACGAAGTTTTGGAATATGAACTTTGTCTTAATTCGGTAAGGGTCATAGATGAGGGCGAGGATCGTGTGGGGTCGAGACTGCAGGGGTAGTTTTTTGTCGGATAGGGAGAAGGAAGCTGAGATAGAAGAATTGCTGCCAAATGTTACGAATCGGACAGTGAAGTTGAGTTTTCAATTAAACAGTTGAGGGGTGGAAAAAAGAAGAAAGCTATGGTTGTTCTTGAATGGAAAACACATTCCAATAAACATTATTGAATTGATGCATATTCTGGTCTGGAATATTAGAGGCATTCGTTCATCGAAGGCTAGTCTACAGCGTATTATTAATAAACACCGGCCATCGATGGTAGCATTGTTAGAACCTTTTCTTTCTGTAAATAAGTGTTCCCGTTGGGCACGTTGGTTACACCTTCATAATTTTTGTCATAATGTTGAGGTTGGAGGTAGATTTTGGCTGTTTTGGGCAGAGGAGATTGATTTTCAGTTGCATTCGGTAATGGAGTAAGCATTATCGGGTTGGTTTTCTATGGGTAATTTTCGGGTTTTGGCTACTTTTGTGTATGCGAGTTGTTTTCAGTAGCAGTGTCATGTTTTATGGCATTATCTTAGTGATATTAATGTTGATGGTAGGTCTTGGTTTCTAGGCGGTGATTTTAATATTATCTATTTGGAAGGGGAAAACATTGGTGGTATTTGCCGGTCTGCTCATGCTCGTCTTGAATTCAATAAATGTATTCAAGAATGTGGTTTAATAGATATTTCATCAACTAGTAACCGGTTTTCTTGGTGTAATGGGAGGTTAGGGGGTGTGCGAATTTGGGCTTGGCTTGATAGAGTTTTGGTGAATTCGGTTTTTTTGTTGACTTTTCCTGATGGTAGAATGGAATATTTACCTCGCACATCCTCAAACCATAGTCCAATGATTACAAAGCTGGTTCATGAGTGTTGGGTTGGTCCAAAGCCCTTCCACTTCCAAAGAATGTGGTGCTATCATGAGGACTTTCTCTTTGTGGTTCAGGAATGCTGGAATCAGGAAGTGCAAGGATGTCCTATGGTGCAAGTTAGTGTGAAGTTGAGAAAGTTTAAACGAGTTTTGAACAAATGGAACTTTGAGGTCTTCGGTAGGGTGGAGTTTGAGATCAAAGTTATTGAAGAAGAATTGGTGGCACTTGAGCAGAATGTCTTAAATGATTATTCCCATGAGATGGAAGTTGAGTTATTGAGATGCAAGCAAAAAACATATGCATTACATGCTTCGAGAGGAGATTATGAGATGCCAAAAATCTAGGATAAAGTGGATTTCGAAGGAGAAGCCAATACGGTGTTTTTTCATACTTCTCTGAAATTTAAAAAAAAAAAAAATCAAAGTGTTGGATCGTATGACACTTGAAGATGGCAGGCTGATCGAATCGGACGATGCAGTGCTTGACGAGGCTATGGAATTTTTCAATAATCAGCTCACGACGTCGTCTGTGAATGTTGAGGACGCTGGTATGAATCTGTTGGTCCCTGTAATTTCTGAAGCTAATAATTTGTCCTTGTGTAGAGCTCTAGTGCTGTTGGAAGTTAAGGAGGCACTGTGGTCAATCCCACAAGACAGTAGCCCAGGGCCCGATGGTTTTTTGGCAAGTTTTTTCCATCATGCTTGGGACATTGCCAAAGATGATTTATTACAGATGGTTGTTGAGTTCTTTGAAGGGAAGTCATTGTCTACTTTCTTTGGTATTACTAATATTGTGTTACTTCCGAAAGTTGAAGAGCCCAATAGTTTCTCACAATTTCGGCCAATAAGTCTATGTTTAGTCGTATATAAGATTCTTTCTAAAATGTTGGTGTATCAGCGATAGCCGATTATGGAGAATTTGATTTCTGAATAGCAGTCGGCATTTTTAAAGGGGTGCGGTATTTTTTATAACATTTATATTGCCCAAGAGCTTGTTCACATCATTAAAAAGAAAGCAAGAGGTCTGAACATTATGCTTAAAATTGATATGGCTAAAGCATATGATAGAGTAAATTGGAAATTTTAGTTGGAAGTTATGCGAAGGTTGAGTTTTTCGGAGCAGTGGCGAGATTGATTTTTAATTGTATTTCTGCTCCTATGTGTTCGATTATGTTAAATGGATCAATGAATGGTTTTTTCAAGCCATCTTGAGGTATTCACCATGGAGATACTTTATCGCCTTATCTTTTTATTTTATCTCAAGAACTTCTTTCTCGCATGCTCAAAGATGACTTCCAAAAGGAAAAGGTCAAGCTGTTTAATTCAAATGGAGGTTCGTTGATTTCTCATTTATTTTATGTTGATGATATTCTTATTTTTACAAATGGGGAAAAGAAATATGTGACTCAATTGATGAAGACTATACATGCATATGAATCTATGTCGTGGCAGTTGGTGAGTCCGGCAAAGTCCTTTATTTTTTTTTTCCTCTAAGTTTCCTCCTATTAGGAAATTATAGGTGCTTAGATTGACTGGTTTTGTGGAAGGAAAATGTCGTGTATTTATTTAGGTGTGCCGTTACACGTGGGGAGGATCACCATTTGGCTTTTTGAGCCATTGCTTTTGAAAGTGCAAAAAACATTGGCGGGATGAAAGAGTAAAATTTTATCCTCTTGGAGTAAAATTACTCTTGTTAAACATGTATTCTCTAGCATGCCAATACATATTTTATCAGCTACGAATTTATCGAAAGGAGTGTTTAAAGCTCTAACATCTATTTTCTCAAAATTTCTTTGGAGTTCGGGGGAGGAAAGGAATAAGAGGAAATGGGAGGCTTGGAGAAACATTTGTTTACCGGTGGAGAAAGGCGGGTTGGGCATAAGAGATATTGCTGAAGTGCAAACCTCGTTATTCATGAAATTTGCTTGGAAATTGTTGGATGGTAATTCTTATTGGGCAAGATTTTTTAAGGCAAAATATGTGTGAGGAGATCGTCCTGCATCTATCTCTCACTCCGTGGGTTCCAGATTTTGGAAAGGGATTATGTCAGTTACGCTGATTGTGGTTAAAAATTCAAGAGTTTTGGTTCAGAATGGTGAGGCTAATTTCTGGTTTGATAATTGGCTGGATGATGGAGCTATTGTCGATTCACAGGAGGTGGTGGGTGATGCACAGCTGAAGGTTGTAGATCTTATAACTTCTTATGGCTAGGATCTGAACAAATTATCATCTCTTATTTATGTGCCTCTTGTTGAAAAAATAATATCCTGGCCGGGGAAGATACGAAGTGGCAAAGATATTCTGATTTGGCAGCCAAATCCGGACGGGGTGTTTTCGACTAAGTCCGCTTCGCAACTTATCCGGTCGCATGGGAATTTTTGTCCTTGGCACAAATGGCTATGGCATAAATATATTCCTAAAAAGATATCCTTTATTTGTTGGCGAGCGAGAAAAGAGGCTTTACCGGTGGATGCTACAATTGCTAAACTTGGGATTCCTTTGGTCTCAAAGTGTAATTGTTGTGTGTTGCCTAAACAGGAAACAATTGATCATGTTTTATGTGGTGGGGAATTAGCAACTAAAGTCTGGAATTATTTTGCTAGCATATTGGGAGTCCGATTACCTCAGACTCAGATATGGCATGGGATCCTCAATGTTTGGTGGTTACGTGCTTCGGCGTCTTCACAAACAGGTTTTTGCCGTGGTCTTCTTCCTATTCTAATCACTTGGGCGTTATGGAGAGCAAGATGTGATGCATGGATGGAAGCTAAAATTTCTAACTGGTGAGGGGTGGCTCAGCGGGTAAAGGCAATTTTACTAGACATTTTCTCTAAAGATCGGAAGTTCAATCATATGAGTTTTAAAGATCTGGAAATTTTTAATGAATTAAATTGTCCACTTGCACCAGTTGTGATGAAAGTTGCTATGTGGAAGAAACCGAGAGGGGGAGGCTTTAAACTTAATATTGATGGTAGTTCTCTTGGCAATCCTGGCCTTGCTAGCGGGGGTGGCATTCTTCTGGATGACAATGGCCGAACCATAGCTGGTTTTGCAACGCATAATGGGGTGGTTTCGAATACAATGGCTGAAGGACGTGCACTTCTTAATAGTTTAAGAATGGCTCAACAAATGGGAATCAGGAATTTTATGGTGGAATCGGATTCGTCTGTAATAGTGTGATGGATCCGGTCAGGAGATTGTAATCTTTGGTATTTGTGGGATTTTTAGAAAGAAATTAAAGTGATGTTTCATTCCTTGAATTGTAGTATTTGTCATATTTTCAGAGAAGCAAATATAGTTGCGGACTTTCTTGCCAAACAAGGTGCCAATAATAATTGTTGGTCGTTCACTGGAGCAGAAATTGGAAGCGGGATGCTTAGAGGATTGTTGCGTACGGATTGTTCAGAACTTCCCTATTTACGCTTATTATTTTCTTTTATGTATTGTCTTTGGTCCTTTGGGAATTTTAGAATTTTTTGGCACTTTGAGTTTTTAATTTGTAAATTCTCAGGTGAGTTAATTTGTTTCCACGGTATTCCTCTGCCACAAGTGAGGGCTTTTAATAAAATAAAGAGGGGTCACTCATAGACATGTGACCTTCATCTTTTCTATAAAAAAAAATGGATTAAGCTTGACAGGTACCGAATTTCTGGTAGAATTATGCTGGAGAGATTGCGATGAGAGAGGTCAAGGGTGGTGATTTGTGAGGTTTTGGGGTGGCATTTGATGGCTGACCAAGAACACCAAACTGGGACGTCGCCTTTGAGATTAGGGTTAACGGACGAGTTTGGGTACCAGTTATGGAAAGTGGAGAGTGGGTCTTTGAGGGAGGATTTGAGAGATTGAGAAGAGACAAGAGTTGGGGAGAAACGGCAAACGTGGGAGCAGAATATATAAACCAGGAAGAAGAAGAAAAGGAAGGGAAGAAACTTTCATGCTTTTGAAATGTAGATTCTTCATTCGGTACCCTTGAAACCCCTGGAAAAAAAATAAAAAAAAACAATATTGAGTCAAGTATGTTACAGTGTTAAAATGGCAGGATAGACGTGGTTGTGCAAAAGGATTAAGGTAAATTTACAACCTCGTCAATAAATTCTAAAGATAATGCTATTTATGATAGAAGAATATGATGATATTCTTTATAAAAAAAAAAAAAAAAAGGAGGTTTGAGTGCCCGCTTTCTTCCGAATCAATTTTGGGTTCGATTAATCAGTTAATGGAAGATTTTAGAATTCCCTTTTAGATAACCAATTTTTTCGGATTGGGTCAGAATATTGTTTTTCGGTTCGGGTCAAGTTGGGTCAGATGAACAATCCTACTTACCCTTGCAGAGTGTGGTTCTTCTAGAAGATGACGACAATGATTTGAGGGATCAAGGTTCGACGCAATTCCTAGCAATTGCAAAGCCCTGGAATTAGACAAATCCTGGCCATTCATTTGTCGGTCAAGGGCCAGTGACCACCACTACTACCTTGGTCGTCTCTCTGCCTCATTCCTGAGCGAGTACCTCTCAGAGTAAAGATAACGACGTTAATTTCTAATATTAGGTAAAATTATCACTTGTCTTAAAAAATTAAATTAATATAAATATATAGATTTTATTATTTTATATCTTAACACTCTCCCTCACTTGTGAGTAGGGGTGTAACCGGTCCAGTTTAGTTTGATTTTGGATAAATTTTAGAACCGAACCGATATACACCAATTTTATATTTTCAAGAACCGATATCGCAACAGTTATCCTCCTAAATTAGTACTTCTAGTTTTACCAGTTTCGATCCGGTTCTATCCAGTTTTCCGATTTTTAATATATTTTAAAACTATAATCTCTTATACTTATATATATATATTTATATTAATATATAAATATTAGTAACTAATACTATTAGTATATAGTATTATAACATATGATCAAATAAATGTTCATGTTTATGATTAAAATTTTATATTATAAATTATAATATAATATTATTTTATATATAATTATAATTTATAAAAATTATATATAATATAAAAGTATTATATATATAATATAATATTATATTATATTATATTATATTATATAAAAATATTATATGTAATATTAAAAATTAATTAAAAATATATAAATATACGAACCCGTCTGATTCGATCCAGTCTTAAAAAACATAAAATCAAGACCGAACTGGTTATGATCGGTTTTTAAAATGGAGGAACTAGTCCAAAACCAGACCGAACCAATTGTTCCGGGTCGATTTTCTGGTTTTCCAGTTCATTTTTACAACCCTACTTGTAGGCCAGACTTCTCCTCAATGAGTAGGCCCAACAAGTGAAATATTTAATTAAATGGAGTAGAGTATAGAATTAGGATTCAAATTCAAGACTTCTGCTCTGATACCATAATAGAAAATAAAATATAATATAAATGGAAAAGAGATAAAGAGGGAAAGTGAGTTTGAGGGTTACATTTTTGCTCTCTGAATTGTTATTGAATAGAAGACATATATCTATATTTATAGAAAAATTACATTGAGAGAAGATAAAGTAAATATTTTAAACATTATGAAAATCAAATCAATATCAAATCAAATCAAAGTGATTTGATAATTATGAAAATCAAATCAAGATAATATTGATTTGCTATTATCTTCAACATTCCACCTTAAATTCAAGGTGGAAAACTTTGAAAGCTTGAGTTTGAAATTCGAAAATAATAACCTTCATATTCATTAATTGATAGTCGATGAGATGATGGTATTGGTAATGAAGTGATTGGCAACTAGAATATCAAATCTAGAATTGTAGCCAACAATAAGTTATATATGACCTTGTTCAACTAGTAGACCAAAATTAAAAGGCTAAAATTAGATTTTGGACTTCAAACAATGTCTTAAGAACTTTGGAATTTTGGTGGGTGAAATGAAAATTTTATATTTTATTTTGAGAGTTTAAAATATTATATTTTAATATTATTATTATTATAAGATTTGAAAAATATGAATTAAGATTTAAAAAAATTAAATTAATTATTATATTTTATATAAAAATTTAAAAAATATATAATAATAATATAATATAAGATAAAAATGTTATATCGCATTCCACCCAAAACCTGCCACTCACACGGATCGTTGAAAAATTAAGGATCCAATTTATATGATTGCAGGGCTCTGCTATCCTCAACCTCTGTCTAATGTTTCCTTGAACTTCTTTCCTGTATACACCGTTGCCACACAAGATTGGTTGATTACTGAACGCAACTGAACAATATCTTATCGTTGAGGTCGACTATGGAGACCTGGTTCATCATCATCTTCTCCCTCTGTCTCGCAGCCCTCCTTAACCTTCTCGTCTTCAAGAAATCCTCCGGAAACAATCGGCTCCCTCCCGGACCCCTCAACATCCCCATCATCGGCAACTTCTTTTTGCTTCGCAAGTCCTTCTCCGAGCTCGAGCCCATACTCCGCAACCTCCACACCAGGTATGGCCCCATCGTTACTCTGCATATCGGCTCCCGTCCGGCTATCTTCGTCGCCAACCGCTCCATCGCCCACCAAGCCCTAGTCCAGAATGGCGCCGTCTTCGCTGATCGCCCCCCCGCCCTCCCCACTACTAAGATCCTCTCCAGCAACCAGTGCAACATCAGCTCCTCCTTCTACGGACCAACGTGGCGACTTTTCCGCCGAAACCTCACCTCCGAGATTCTCCACCCTTCGCGTGTCAAGTCCTACTCGCGCGCGCGCAAGTGGGTATTGGACATCCTTCTCAACCGCCTTGAATCTCACTCCAAGACCGAATCGGGCGTAGTTTACCCCGTCCGCCTGATTGACCACTTCCAATACGCTATGTTTTGCCTGCTGGTTCTGATGTGTTTCGGGGACAAGCTCCTCGAGACCCAGATCAAAGAAATCGAAGCCATCCAGCGTCGCCTGCTTTTGAGCTTTGGTCGCTTTAACATGCTCAATTTCTGGCCGAGGCTTGGAAAGATACTATTCCGCAAGCGTTGGGAATTGTTGTTCAACCTTCGGAGAGACCAGAATGCTATACTAGGGCCTTTGATAGAAGCGAGGAAGAGAGTGAAGCAAGAAAGGCTAACCAAGGCAAAAGAGGACGCCCCCCTAGAAGATAATGGTGATGATGAGTTTGTGGTGTCGTACGTGGATACGTTGTTGGATTTGGAGTTGCCGGAGGGGAAGAGGAAGCTTAGTGTGGAGGAAATGGTCAGCTTGTGCTCGGAGTTTCTCAACGCGGGCACGGATACAACGTCCACGGCGTTACAGTGGATCATGGCAAATTTGGTGAAATACCCCCATGTCCAAGAGAAGCTTTGGGCAGAGATCAAAGGGGTCGTTGGAGGGCATGCAGAAAAGGAGGTGAAGGAAGAGGATTTGTACAAGATGCCGTATTTGAAGGCAGTGGTTTTGGAGGGCTTAAGGCGTCACCCACCAGCGCACTTAGTGTTGCCACATGCTGTGACGGAGGATGTCGTGTTGGAAGGCTACTCGGTGCCCAAGAATGCCACTTTGAATTTCATGGTGGCAGAGATGGGCTGGGACCCGAAGGTGTGGGAAGATCCCATGGCGTTCAGGCCAGAGAGATTCTTGAGAGGTAGTGATGGAGGAGGAGGAGGGGAAGTGTTTGATATAACGGGAAGCAGGGAGATTAAGATGATGCCGTTTGGGGCTGGGAGGAGGATCTGTCCTGGCTCTGGTTTGGCAATGCTTCATTTGGAGTACTTTGTTGCCAATTTAGTATGGAATTTTGAGTGGAAGGCTGTGGATGGTGATGATGTTGATTTGTCAGAGAAGCAGGAGTTCACTATGGTGATGAAGGATCCATTGAAGGCCAATCTATCTCCCAGATTGTGAATGGATAGCTTTACTTTTCTTTTCTTTTTTTGGTAAGTAATAGCTTTACTTTTCTTATATTATAAACGTGAACGCTTGATGAATCTGTAGTTAAGATATCAATGTAGGCTCTTGCTCTGCTTTTTACTGGATGGATGCCCCTGTATCTGTGTGGTCCACTGTTTCACTGTTTGTATGTAAAGGCAACAATTTGTTGGGTTATTTCTCCATTAGCATTGCTACTTCAGAGTTTGATAGAAAATTTAATGAACTGTCGGAGCATGCTAATCTTCGTCTTAAATTTTTTCATTTTCAATTTCATCGGTTGATGTGTAAACTTTGATCAGAAATGACAAATCTATGACGAAGAATATCAATTTGTGATGCTAACAGCTCGACTCCTTCACTCGTCCAAAAAGATATGTGATTAGGATGAAAGATGAAACTGGTGTATTCATTCATATTCCCTTCAAGCAGTAATCTGCGTGTCGAAGTTTCTAGCATATTCATTCATTCACCCAATGCAATGGGTGAGTTCAAATTGCTAGAATCATAGGACATCTTTCCCCATTTGTTTATTTATTAATTCAATTATGCTTCTCATGCATAATAAAGATGAGAAAAGCTACAGATCAGCCACTGTTCACGGCTGATCCGTAGCACACCTTATGTGTCACTTTTTTTTTTTTTTTTATAATCAAAATGTGCATTTCATCGGTTTGAATGCCGCCCTCTCCATTCCACACCACTCCAAAATTCAAAACTAGCACTCTGAAAGTTTTGCTCTCCAAGGTTGAAAGAACATTTCAATTCCCTTTCCGATGGAGGCCGCGAAGAAGACGAGGGGAGCAGGAGGTAGAAGAGGTGGAGACAGGAAGAAGTCAGTCTCGAAGTCTATCAAGGCTGGGCTTCAATTCCTCATGGGTTGGATTGCTTTGTATTTGAAGAAGGGTCGCTACGCCTAGTGGACAGGCTCTGGTGCTCCGATCTACCTCGCCACGGTTCTTGAATATCTCGCTGCTGAGGTACTTTTAGATCTTGGATACACCTTTTGATCTTTTTGCCATTGGTATCTTACATTTTGAGTGGTAGTTTGCTCCTGTGTTTGTTGGTCAGACACTGAGGAATAGAAAAGTGAGAACTGGAGTATTCGCTTCTTCTTCCCAAATTATATAGACACTGAGAGAAAGGAAATGTAGATGAGCATCCCTGGTGTTTAGCAATTTATTTTCTTTGCATCAGATAGGACTTCAGTTTCTTTTTGATTCTCGATGGTGTTGGTAAATCTTTTCCGTATGGCTCTTAAGATTATCTTGGTGAACTCTTTCCGTGTGTTGCTAAATGTAGAAAAAATGAGAGGAAGCCAGATGCTAGGATATGAAATACAGATTCTCGAAATCATTGTGTCATTTGTGACGCATTATTTTTGAGTCCTAATCGTTTTGTCCTCCGGATTCAAGCGCTAATTTATTGTGTGAACCTTCATGTAGGTGTTGTCCTCCTCTCTCTTTGAGAAAAATGTTGTTTTTTTTGCTACTCATAAAAAAAATAGATGAAATGGAAAGCAAAGATCTTTATTCCTTATTTTTTAATTTTGGGCTGTATGTCGGTTTCTTATTAAGAAATCACAGAACTTTGTAGCTACAGTTCTGTTCATGAAGGTTTTCTGGAGAGAAAAAAAAATTATTCTTACTTATCAAAAAAATGAAGGTTTTTTTTGGAAAAATGAAAAGACAATGACATGCTGTAGTGCTTATTCAATTATATCATGGAATCTAAATCACCAAAAACAGAGTGGGATTAACCTAGTGAATAAGCTGATCATTTACCTGGAAGCTCTTGCTTCATTGGTATCTAGACTCTGCTATGACAACCTCAAGGGTGATGATCCTGGAGTTTTAGCGTAGCACTTTTGGGTGAAGTGGGATTAAATGTTTTCCTGATTTTCTTAATTGATAGGCAAATGCTGATTAGTTTTTCATTTAGTTCTTTCTTTCATCTTTTTTGCTGAGGTTATGTCTGAATTGGTTACTGAAATAAGTGCTAACGTGCAGATCATGCAAGCCTTCCATCATTTCATACATGTGTTGGTGCTAACGAGGAAAGGCTAACCCCAAAGTGGTATAAGGAACATGGTAGTCATATTCTTTCACTATTATATTTTTAATTAAATAGGCTAATAAGAAATTTACTCAGCAGAATACCTTTCTGTTGATACATGTTCTTGATATGTGTTGTGTGTTGATTGGAGCCATGTAAATATTGGTGCATGTTTCTCTCAATGTGGGTATTTATTTTGGGATCTCGGTCTCTGTAGGGATTGAATTGGTTCTTGGAACTCGAGTCAAGTCAGCTGATGTAAGGCGTAAGACATTATTGACAGCAGCTGGGTAGACTATTAGTTACAAGATGTCATTTGAAGTTCTTTGTTTTCAAGTCAAGTCAGCTGTCATTTGAAGTTCTCTGTTTTCATCCTTTACTAGTGAGTTCCTCTTTTTTTTCCAGTATGTAGAGTTCAGACTTAGCCCTTTTGGGCTTGAGGTTTAGAATTTTTCGATTTCATAACAAGCGTGTAATTCTTTCACTACTTTGTAGATCAGAATATTTTGAACTCTGGTGTTATTTGAGACTTTTTTTTTTTTGCCTGTTTCAAGTGCTAAGTCCCAAATACTTGCTATGTTTTTTTTTTTTTTGTTGGGATGGACAGTCACTTGCATATGCTTATCCGCCATTAATTTCTTGTGTTGATTCCCTTCTAAAGCTGCTCTCGATAGCTTTGCCAGTTAATGATGAGAAGTCATATTTTCTCTATAAGTTTGTAACAACAATCTTTGCACTAACTGCTCAATAAATTTATCTGATTAACGACCGACTAAGGTTCGTCTTCGTGTAACTTTGATTAACAACCATTGAGTTTCGAATTTGCATCTATCTACTGCCACTCTCAGGTTTTATCCCTACCACTATGCTCCTTTTGCTTCTGATCTCAAAGATCTTATTGATTTAGAAATTACTCTTTTCTTGGGGAAGCCTTTTAAACCCTTTGATCAGCTCATGGGAACACTTCCAGCAGCAAGGGTTTTTTTTTTCCTTCTTTCTATGGGGATTAATTTATTGAGTTAATTTTTTTTTTTCTGCTGCCTGTGGTGGTGGGTAAGCCTGTTACTTTCATGTTATGGTTCAAGTGCTCTGCCAGAAAAATACAGAAAATTAATGACCATAAAAACAGGGTGTTGTCAAGTTGTCGTTCATTGATGAGAAGTTGCTTGCTGCAACAAAGAAGCTTGAAGGAACTTTAGCGGTCTGCAATAGGGGTTTATTTCTATTTGGTTCTAAAATATATTTTTTTTTATTTCTTGTTTCATGGTAAACTAGTTTATTGACTCTTGTCAATGAGCATCTTGACTATTGAGTGTAGTTATAATATTTACTTAGGCGATAGAAGTTAAAAGGGCAGTTTTTTAATGAAGAAGCTTAAAAATGTTGAAAACACTGACCAAAAAAAGTAGAAAATCCACCATCTGACACAAGCTCTCTCTATCTCTGTGGATCATTACTTTGTGATGGCTTGCTCTTTCAAATGTACATTCTAAGGAAAAATGCACTTTCCACCCTTTAACTAACAGAATTTTTGCACTCTCATAGTTGTAACGTGAAAAGTGTATCTCTATGGTTTAGTTTTGAGTTGACATGCATATATGTTTATGATGCCACTTACTAGCCCAAAGAATGGTTTCTTATTTGCTTTACTTACTCAAGTCAGCCAACGTTTATCTATTGGTGTAATGATGGAGTATTTTGACTATTAAAGTTTCATCATTACTCCTTTTTGTGTTCCTTTTCTGGTTTATCATTAGACAGATTATCCTCATTATGGCTTTCAATATCTGATACGTCTGTTTCTGCCATTTTTCAGATCTGGTCTTGAACTTTGGTATACATTCCACCCAGTATTTTGAATGGCTCTATGGTGCAAACTTCGGATGACTAAAATGAACAAGATTGGAAGCGAAGTCGACGTTGAATTAAGGGATCTGGTCTTTTGTTTGTTACTGGCCAAACCAAATGAATTAATGGAATTTTTTTGCTCCTTTTGTTGTTTGGATTTTAATAAAATGAGGTGCTGCTTGGACAGTACATCCTATTCTTATCATTACATGCAGCTTCTTTTGTGTCCAGTTGTGGAGATGTACTTGGTGTTACTTATGTAGATTGTGGACTCGGAATTATGTGTGCAAACACTTGTGTTATTTGAGATGCTATAGTGTAGTTTGAATAAGGTTCTAATTATATGCAGTGGAATGAGGTTTTGTGGTCTTTGTTTATATGCAATGAAATGAGGTTCTGAATCTTCTGGCTAATGGATTTGAAGTCTTGATTTTTTTACACTTCAAAAAAATAGTACCCCTTTCACATATCAGATTACCCTTTTACATATCATGATTTGCACTTCTTGAAAATATTACACTTGAAGAAAATGGGAACACTTCCATTTTCACAAAAATGCTACACTTGAAGAAAATTCTTTGGCAATGCAAGAGAATGGTTTTTGAGTTTGGACCTCAGATCGTAGCCAATGCAGAGGGCAGCTGACCTTTGGGACCATTCGGCTCTAGTAACTCACAACAAAAATAGTTTTCATACCCCATTCAACCATTTTACAAGCACACATTTACCCATAGATAAAAACTAAACCCATTTACAAACTAAACCTATTCAGCCATTTACAATCACACATTAAACCATTATCAAAACAGCTACAGTGACACTCATCAACCATCAAATTCCTCAAATTGATCAAACTCCAAATTTCTCAGCTGTAGTATCCTTTGCATGTTTTCCCTTCTAGTGTCCTTTGCCTGTTGAACCTTCAATGTATATTACCTCTAGCAACCAAGGAGAAAAAAACTCATAACATGTATGCATAACACTAACAGCTATGTATAGTAACAAAGGAAAAAAAAAATCCAAAAACAAGTGGCAAGGCCTTATGAAACTTCAAAATCAGGGATACCAGACACTACAAATTCAAAATTAGCCACAATATTAGTTCATAATCAATTTTCATTAGCATGACGCGTTTCCACATCAGCCTGGTACATTCCACACAAAACTTGCAACTCCCAATGACATTTAATAAAAGAGAAAAAAGTAAATGGATGATGGTTCGCTGAAAGGAATACATCCAAGAAACTGCAAGCATCAGAGACAAGCAGTAAACAAAAATGAATGAGACATATAAGTAAAAATGTCATTACTTATATTAAAAAAACATTAAATGACATTAAATTGTCCATGTGGTAACGTCAGGATGACACTTTTTTTAAAGTAATTTACTTATAAAAAATACTATCATTAAAAGCACAATAGGCGCAATCAGTCCAAGTTCACATAATGTATACAAAGGAAACAAGAAAATCATGTAAATTAAGCTCACTGAAGTCTAGAGAAGCTGTCCAAAGGGCACTATGATTGTGCGTTATATCCCTCGACAAACATAGAAGTGAAGGCCGGTATTGATTTTCAAAGTGCCTCTCATACCCTTGGGGTGGTGAACCAGAGAGGAAGGTTGCCTCGTAGGGGAGAGTTACAACAGAACAACAGAAATGCAAGAACCTGAAGTGGGCCTCCAAAATCCTCAAATAGACTTGTGAAAGCCCAATGTGAGTTAGATTGCCCAAAAAATGAACTAGCCTTTGTACACCAATCTCTATGTGGATGAAACTAACAACTAAAAATATCAGGCTACTGTCCAACAATATGGCATCCAGGACCGCCAAGAAGGAAAAAAACATCAGACCATGTTTCTTCTAGTATTAATCGACTTGTTAAATGTTTAAATTAGGCCTCGTTTGGGAATACAAATTATTTCATCTCATCTCATCTCAAAATTTCTCATTATTTCTTTGCCAAACATACTCAAATACAAACATTTTTCAACTTTAAATCTTCTACTGTTCATCTAATTATTACCTAATCATTACAATTTCTCAAACTTCCAAACAAAACATAAAAAATAATTCAATTTTTTCAAATTTCAAAACAATTATTTTATTAAAAAATTATATTCTAACAATTATTAACTTTATAATATTTTTATTCAACTTTTTTTTCTCTCCCTTCCCAAAACCCAATAAAGTATCTTAACTCAAACCGTTTTCTCTCCCTTACCAAAATCCAATAAAACATAACTTAAACTATTTCACTACTATTCATGAATTTCTCATCCCATCTCATTTCCAAAACGAGGTCTTAGTTTTTATTACTTCGCTGGTTAATAGATAATCCAAATATGTCCCTGAGTGTAATAACATAACTGTTTCATTTTTTCCCCTTGAAAACTATAGACTTAGAATTGAATGGGCACCCAAACAGAAAATTAAAGGAACTAATGTAGTTGTTCATAACTACTGCTAATTAATCAAATCATTGAAAAAAAAAGACTTGGCCAGGGGTCAAGTCAAATGAAGGGCGAGCATCACTCTCTCTTTTTTGTGCGCACACACGAGAAAGACCTTGTAATGGACCTAAACTGACTTATTCGAAAAGTCGCTCTAATTAGGGAAGAAAAGAAGAATGAAGTGAAGAGAGAAGAGACGAGTCTATAATTGCATGAATTATCCGTAGGGGACTTTTCCCCCCAAGTTCTTCTATTTATAGTAATTGTTTGAACAAAACGGCAGTGTTTTAACAACACTTATTGTAGTTCCCGTAAGTAAAATGATTGCGTTTACAATTAATAAGAAGAAAAAGGCATTAAACGACAACGTTCTATTAAGAGAATGAAACTAATTTTGCATCACACGACACCGTTCTCAGCTTCTCGCACACAACTAACTGTCATCAACCACCTTTCTATTTCTGACTTATGAACACAACCCAGAAGCTTCCTTCCTCATCGCACCTTGCCCCCTTCCATCTCACCATATCAAGACTACAATCCTTCCACTTCAGCACTACCTCAATCCATAATACACCCTCCCCCTTTAAAGCACCTTGCCCACAAGGTGAAGGAATTGCTGCCGAAACTTCTAGTAAGGTTTACATGTGCAATCTTCCACTCCAGCACCTTCCCATTGAATAAAGACTTCCACCAATGCTCTATTGTCCTTCTTGACACTTCTTCTCTCTAAAATTTTCTTAATCTGAGGCCTTAACTCTCTTTGCAAGTCAACTGGGGGTAAGGTAGAGATAGGTGTAAACTGATCCCCAATTTTTTTTCTTCAAGACAGAAACATGAAAAACTAGATATATGAGTGAATCTGAGGGTAAAAATAATCGATATGCCACTTTGCCAATTCTATGAGTGATCTGAAATGACTCAAAATATCGAGGTGAAAGTTTAAGATTCCTTTTGATTACCACAGATTGTTGTCTATAGGGTTGAAGTTTAAGATAAACCCAATGTCCCACAGAAAATTCCATGTCAGTCTTATGTTTGTCATAATAAAACTTCATTCTATCTTGAGCCAGAGATAAATTGGATTTGAGTGTAAGAAGAATCTGTTCCCGAGTTTGCAATAGCTGATCCACTGTCTGATTGGAAGTCAAACCAAGAATATAAGTCTAAAGCCTAATTGGAGGAACCCCATACACAACTTCAAATGGAGTTAGCTTTGTGGAATGTGGAGTTATACCATCATCAGCCAATGAAAGCCAATCCACCCATAGCTTTGGTTTGTCACCAGAAAAAGACCTCAGAAAGTGTTCAAGACATTTGTTGACAGCTTCTGTTTGGCCATCACTTTGAGGGTGATAAGCTAAAAAATAGGAAAGATTAACTCCCTACAATCTAAAAAGTTCTTTCCAAAATGAACTAGTAAATGTTGAACCATGATCATAAACAATGGTTTAGGTAAACCATGTAACTTAAAAACATTATTGAAGAATAGTGAGGCCACTTGAGCAGCTGCAAATGGATGTTTCAAAGGCATAAAATGGGCATACTTTGATAATCTGTCCACTACCACCATAATGATAGAATACCCTCTGGAAATGGGCAACCCTTCAACAAAATTCATTGAGAGATCAGTCCATATTTGCTCAGGAATAGGTAAGGGCTGTAAAAACCCAGTTAGAATGACATTTTGAATCTTATTCCTTTAACAGGTGTCACATTCTCGAATGAACTACTTAACATCATGCTTGAGACCAAGCTAATAAAATTCTAGTCTTGCTCTGTGCAAACACTTGTGGAACCCAGAATGGCCAGCAATAGGACTAGAGTGCAAGTAATTCAAAATCTGTTGTTTAAAGGACAGAGAGTCAGGCACATAAATTATGTCTTTCTTAAAAAAAATGCCATGCCTCAGTTTAAATGAAGAATTAGAAGTAGGATCAAGTTGCAATGCAGTGATTAGTTTCTGCATATCCTGATCTACATCATAAGCTACTTTTAGTTCTGAGAGCCATGTTGGTGTAAGGTATGATAAAGCTGCCAATTCCCCTACTACATCAACCTGATCTTTGCGAGACAAGGCATCAGCCACCTTGTTCTCCACACCTTTCTTATACTCAATTGTAAACTCATAGCCAAGGAGTTTAGAAAGCCATCTCTGCTGTGCAACAGTGCCAATCTTCTGCTCAAGTAAATATTTAAGGCTATGGTGGTCAGTTATAACCACAAAAACACTTCCCAAAAAGTATGGCCTCCATTTCTTAACAGCTAGCACTAAGGCTAGGAACTCTTTTGCATAAGTAGAAAGAGCTAAAATTTCTCCCTTCAAAGCCTGACTTAAAAAGGCTAATGGTCTTTGATCTTGCATCAAAACTACTCCCACACCAGTAGCACAAGCATCACATTCAATGACAAATACTTTAGTGAAATTAGGTAGAGCAAGAACAGGAAGGCTAGTGACAGCAACTTTCAAGGCATTAAAAGACTTAGTAGCAGAATCTGTCCAAGCAAAAGCATCTTTTTTTAATAAAGATGTCAAAGGGGCAGAAATATGACCATAGCCCCTAATAAATTTTCTATAGTAACCTATCAATCTTAAAAAAACCTGTTAATGACTTCACGTTTTTAGGTATTGACCAAGTAACCATAGACTCCAATTTTCTAAGATCTGTCCTCACTCCCTCTTTTGAAATCAGATGCCCCAAATACTCTATTTCCTGGCATGCAAATTTACACTTCGACTGTTTAGCATAAAGTTGATGATGTTGTAATGTTTGCAACACAATAGACAAATGAGCTAAATGAGATGGCATATCTTTGCTGTAAACCAATATGTCATAAAAAAAAAATAATAATGACAAACTATCTAAGGAATGGTCTAAAAACTTCATTCATAAGGCCTTGAAAAGTTGAAGGGGCATTAGTAAGACCAAAAGGCATTACAAGGAACTCATAATGCCCTTCACGAGTTCTAAAAGCAGTCTTATGAACATCCTCATCCCTCATGCGTATTTGATGATAACCTGCCCTAAGATCCAATTTAGAAAAAATTGTAGAACCTGAAAGTTCATCCAAGAGCTCATCCACAACATGAATGGGGTATTTGTATTTATAGTGACTTCATTTAAGGCTCTATAATCAATGCACATTCTCTATGTGCTATCAGACTTCCTGACTAGTAAAACAGGAGAGGAGAAGGATGATTGACTAGGCCTTATAATACCATAAGTCAAGAGCTCCTTAACAATTTTTTCAATTTCTGTTTTCTAAAAAAATGGATATCTATAGGGCCTAACAGTAATAGGAGAAGTTCCCTGCTTCAAATTAATCTTGTGATCATGGGATCTATTAGGTGGCAACCCAGTAGGTTCATAAAAAACATCCTTATACTGCTGTAAAAGCTGCTGCACTTGTTCATCTTGCAAAGCTGAAGACTCAATGGAGTCACAAGCAACTAATTGCAAAAAGAATCCTTTGCTGCCACAGCCAAAGGTCTTAAAAGAATCATCATCATCAATAAGATCAGACTGAGGTACTATCAATCCTTTCAAGAAAACTGTTTGACTAGCACACTGAAATTGCATACTCATATTCACAAAATCCCAGAGAATATGACTTAATGTAGATAACTATTGGATGCCAAGAATTGCATCACATCCTCCCAAAGGAAGAGTGAAAAAATCAACTGTGAATGGTATACCCTGAATTAACAAGGGAACAGCCTTACATTTTCCAGTACAGCTAATAAGCTGGCCATTAGCCACCTTAACACGAATAGTCTGGCCAAATTGCACATGCAACTTACATCGAGCAGTCACTGCAATATCCACAAAATTATGTGTACTGCCAATGTCAATTAAAATGACCAACTTTTTCTTGCCAATATAAGCAATAAGTCTCATTGTCTTAGGTCCCCCAGCTCCAACCATAGACTGAAATGAGATAGAAGCTATTTCAGCTTCAACTTCCACAGGCTCAACAGCCACTTCACCACTAACATTAGCATCCATTTCACAACTAGAATCATCAAATTACATACCTTCTACAGAAATAATTTTGGCTTTGCACACTTATGACCTGGCTGCCATTTGCCATCACAAAAATAACAAAGGCTTTTTTTACGCCTTTCCACCATTTGAGACTCAGAAACCTTATGATAAGGAAGCTTCGCTAAAGGTGGAACCCTTGGTGTGCCTAAAATTGAAGGAGGTTGCCCAGACTTCAACATACTCAATTTTGGACTAAACTTACTCGAATCAGTAAGTGAACTTCTCCAAGGCTTCCTTATACTCACCACATATTGTTCTTGAATTTTGGCTAAGCCAAACGCATCATTCAAAGATGAAGTATTTAACATCCTCTGAGGTAGCCTAATCTCATCATGCAAGCCACTCAAAAAACAGTTCAACTTATTCCTCTTTAACAAACCTTTAATACGATTGGAAAGAATCTCAAATTCAGATTTGTAGTCATTAACTGTACTAACCTGCTTGAGTCAAGTAATTGACTCCATTGGATCATCGTATGGAGTAGATCCAAATCGAATCTGAATAGCTTTGATGAAGTCCTCCCAAGAGTGAAAGGTTCATGCCTCACTGGCATCATGGAACCAAACCAAAGCCTCATCATCCATGTGGAAAGAAGTAATGAAAATACGTTGACCAGGAGGGACCTGGTGATACAGAAAGTACTGATTCGCACGATAAATCCATGGTGATGGATTACACCACGAAAGCGAGGAAAGTCTAACTTAATTCCTCTTACAAAACCTCTATCCACAAGTTCTCTATTGCGCACTCCTTCCATGCCTTCCTCCATATCTTCGTTTTCGAGCAGCGTTTGTTGATCTTGATTATCTCAATGTATGTTACCAGGATCCTCAAAATCATGACATGAAATCTTTGAGATTTGTTGTAAGACCTCCTGAAACTTCTTATCTTGTGCTACTCTTTCCAATCTCGCAGCGTCTTGTTGCTTCAACAATAAACCAATCGCATCTTCGATTTGTTTTTGTTGTCGATCTTGTTGCTATCGTAATGATTCATTGAATCGACTATTTGAGCATACGAACACGTTCCTTCTGCCATGGTTGATACCAACTGTAATGGACCCAAACTGACTTGTTCGAAAAGTCACTCTCCAGAATTAGGGAAGAAAAGAAGAATGAAGTGAAGAGAGAAGAGACGAGTATGTAATTGCATGAATTATCGTTGAGGACTCCCCCAAGTTCTTAAATTGTTTGAACAAACCGACAATGTTTTAACAACACTTATTGTAGTTCTCGTAAGTAAAACGACTACATTTACAATTAACAAGAAGAAAAAGACATTAAATGACAATGTTCTATTAAAAGAATGAAACTAATTTTGCATCACACGACACCATTCTCAGCTTCTCTCACACAACTAACTGTCATCAACCACCTTTCTATTTTTGACTTATGAACACAACACAAAAGCTTCCCTCCTCATCGCACCTTGCCCCCTTCCATCTCACCATATCAAGGCTGCAATCCTTCCACTCCGGCACTACCTCAATCCATAATAGACCTCGGCCAAGCCATGCTGCCGATCCTGCCACAACTTCAGATGTAACAAAAATTACCCTCTAATGAAAATCAAGTTTCTAAAATGTTCAGCTGCAAAATTTTTAGTCCATGATTGCACATCAAAATATTTAAGAATTTTTTAAAATGGTTACCTTTTTTTGGGTTTATATTAATGTGGAGTCCACTAATGAATAATGATTATACCAAAGTTTTTTTGGTGGAGATGCAAAAGTATTTTAGGACTACTAAGTGGTTAGTATTGATTTGAAAACACAAAATTATTAAAAATGAAAGGCAAAATCAAACCATGTCGTGACGTAAAAGCAATGAACAAACTAATTGTACAGACCACAAATTAGAAAGCATCATGTAGTAGCAAAAGGAAAATTAAAATTCCACAAGTCATGAGAACCCCATACAGCACAAAATGCGCAGAAACAGTCGAATTTTTTTTTTTTTTTTTAAGTGCTGTAAAAAAGTAGCAACAGGTAAATTAAAATTTTTTCAACAGAAACAGTTGAAAATTGAAATCAAACAACAAAATGATCCAATAAAACGGATCAATGAGCTCGTTTTTTATACCATCTTCCACAGGCACACTAACAAGATTTTATATGCACCATCTACTGCCATTGCTTTGTAGGAAAAATCAATCCAATATAACATGGACGTACAAGCCAGTAACCAACAATGTCATCATCACAGTCTCGCGCAGGCACTAAATTCATACAATATCTACAATAAAAATGCACGTGAAATAAGAAATTATGATATATACATGAGTAGCCATCTCAAAATTTCACCCACCACTGCAACCTAGAATAGTAGAAGACATGAAGGCAGCGTAGAACTTCACTTATACTAGGGTTATATATCCAAGAGTCACTTCCAAGTCATAGATCCAAACCTCAAAAAAGAAAAGGAAAGAAAAGTTCCCCGGGGGGGGGGGGGAGGCGATTACTTCTAGAGAGAGAAAGTTGGAGACAGTTAGAACAGTAAGGGAATTGACTCGGAGGAAAATTTACCGAAAGTTGAATGGCAGGTGTTGACTCTCTCCAGGCCTTTGAGAAATTCTCCTAACAGCAACAAATGACCCTTCTCTATCGTCCATATTCACCACAATAGTCTACACCAACACTACCTTCATGGAAAACCTCAAAAACCCTAAAAATTATCTACAGACGGAATTCAAGCCAACAGTCTAGTCAAACTCTAGCGAAAAAAAAAAAGTAAAACTGCTGCAACAAAAATTCACTGAACCGAAGCAGTGAGTTTGTGCTACCGGTTTTATTTTTTTTTTTAAATCAATTGAAATCGGTCTAGTTTTGATTTTTCTCTTTATAATATTGGATCCGTTCATATATATATATATATATATATATTAATTTTTTGTATTATAAAAATTATTTTTATATGTTATATATAATTTTTATGTATTATTTATATATTATTTATATATGATTGTATATAAAATAATTTTATATTATATGCTAAATTATTAATTAATATAACATTAAATTTTAAAATACTATTATTCAAGTATAATAATAATCTAATAATATAACATTTTATATAATATTATTATTAAGAATTTTAATTTTATAATATAAAATTTTAATGTTAAACATGAACATTTGATCGTATGTTATTAATATAAACTATATATATTAAGGATAAATACATTTTATGGCATGATAAATTATAATATATATTCTTTTTGATAAATACATTTATATATATTTAATCATATACACTCATGTAAAAAGTGTATGTAATCATCACATTATCACTAACATATATGTAACCAATCATATTATCACTAACATATATAATTAAATATACAAATAAGTTAGACACTATCATCTATTCAAAAAAAATAAGTAGACACTAACATATATAATCAAATAAACAAATAAGTTAGATACTAACATCTATTCAAAAAAAAAAGGTAGACACTACCATTGTAAGAAAAACTTGATCAGAATGCACAGTGGAAGCGATATTACCTCACAGGAAATATCTCGGATCTAGTGCGGTTGTTCCACAGATTCTCCAGCGTCGTTGTTAATCCACGATCTTCACATCGATGGTGGAGTACTGTGCTACGTGGTAATACCAGAGCAGCACTCACACGTTCCACAACCTAGATGTCGTGACTAGAGAGAACCATTTGAGAGAGAGAGCTTGTTTTTCCAAGTGTATCACCCAAAGAGGATGAGAGACTATGTAAATAGTCTCTCTAGTGTAACCCCCTGGCTGGCCAATAAGGGCCAGCCATCAAGCCTCATGAAGTGGCTTAAGAGCCATTTTATAACTCCCAAGAGGAGGTGAATGGGTGCCCACTATGGGTGCCCCTTTCTTACAAACATATTATCACTATCATATTATCATTAACATACATAATCAAATACTATAAACAAAAAAATTGAAAAGATTGGACTAAATCACACCAGAACCGATAAAACCAGAAGTGACTGGTATAGTATCGATTCTTCAAATCTCAAAATTAAGGTATACCAATTCAATTCTAAATTATGTTAAAAACTAGATCCAACCAGACTCATTACACTCTTACTTGAAACAATGGAACCTGACCAAAATATTTGAAAATATGTCTTAAAAGATATTGATGCTTTTGGGTACCGAGTCTATGAGTCATTCTTGGACTCGAGACGAATTGGAGCCTAGTTCCAACTCCACTCCCACATTATCGAAGTTAATGATAGAATTTATTGCTAGAGTTTAACTTATTACAGAAAAGCCAAAATTAGGGATGTAAAAATTAACAGGAAAATCGAGAAACCGACCTAAACCGGCCCAAACCAATGTAATTGGTCTGAGACTGGTTCCCTTAGTTTTAAAACCGGCCGGTACCGGTCCGGTTCCGGTTCCGGTTCTATGTTTTTTAGGACCGAACCAGAGCATAGAACTGGAACCAAACCGGTTCACTATATTATATATTTTTAATTAATTTTTTTAATATTATATATAATATTGTTATATTATATATAATTTTTATATGTAATATATAATAATATAAATTATAATTATATATAAGACAATGTTATTATAATTTATAACATAAATTTTAATCTTAAACATGAAAATTTATTTGATCATATGCTTTAAATATAAAATATATATACTAATAACATTTTATGGCCTAATAAATTCTCAACATATTCATTTTGATAAATACATAATACATTAGTAATACTAATATACATTAGTATATTAATTACATTTCGCTTTAATTAATTAGTTAGTATACATTAGTATACTAATATATTAATTACATTTTATGCCCTAATAATAATACTATTAAAACTAGAAAATCTGACCAAACCGAACCAAAACCAGTAAAACCGGAAGTACAGGTTTAAAAGGTAACTGGTGCATAATCGGTTTTCAAAAATGTAAAACCGGTACAAACAAATTTGGTCCTAAATTTTGTCTAAAATCTGTTATACGCTGCAGGTCACGAAGCTAGAGAAGATGAACGAAGGCTAACGAAGAGAGGAGAAGAACATGGGGCGGCGGCTAACAAGTGATCGTATGTTCCAGAAGACCTAGAAGACTTGCTGGGATAATGGGCTTCAATGGGCCTCACGAAAACACCTTCACGTTGGGCTTAACCCAACTCGTAGCTGTTATTCCTTTTATGTAATAAAGAACATCAGGCCCGAGTAGTAAGGGCAGATTAGTCTTTTTACCATTCTAGTATATATCCTAACAAACTATACGGAAAGAGCATGCAGAATACTTTTCACTTTAATTCAGTTACAATTTGGAGGTGCTCCCCTCGAAGAGAGCTTTATCAGAAATATAATATACATTTTCATTCCATTTCATACTCAATCCAAACATTCCAGATCTTGATTGTTACAAAGTGGTATCCAGAGCCATCGATTCTGCACAAATGCCTGAAGGCACTCGTCTAAAGGATCTACAGGAAGGGTTCCAGGCGTTCAAGAAATCTACCGAGACTCATGTTCAACATACGGAGTCTCAGTTCACTACTATCGAAGTAGAGATGCTTGCAATGAGGCGACAGATGGACTCCATGATGCAGCAATTCTCAACTGTAGCGGCAGATCTGCACAACGTCAACAGAATTATTTCAGCAGGACTAAATCAAAATGTGGACAGCAACAACTCACAACAACTCACACATAATGCTGGTGAAATTTATCCAAGAACAATTAGGTTGGATTTTCCAATTTTCAGAGGAGATAATCCCCATGGTTGGCTTTATAAGGTCAAACAATTTTTTTCATTCCACAACACACTACCACAGCACCGTTTAAGGCTAGTTTCATTCCATATGGAGGGTAAGGCCCTTGTTTGGTTTCAAGATCTAGATGAGTCAGGGGTTTTATCAAGTTGGGAGGGATTCGTGGAAGCCTTGTTGATAAGGTTTGGTCCTAGTAGTTATGATGATCCTGTGGAGCAACTGACTAGGCTGAGACAACTAGGCACAGTGGATGAATATAAAACTAAATTTGAGGAGTTATCAAACAGATTAAAGGGCTTGTCTGAATCCTTTAAGTTGAGTTGTTTCCTTAGTGGCCTTAAGGATGAAATCCGCTTGACGGTGAGGATGTTTGATCCAACTAGTTTGATAGCAGCCTATGGGCTTGCTAGAATACAAGAAGAAAAAGTTTTACTCCATAAGAAATTCAACCACAGATCCCCAAACATAGTCTACACTGAATCAACCAATTCCAACTATAAGCCATTCCACCAACCATCCCAGCCAATAACCCAAACACACACCAAATATCCAAACACCAACCATTCCAATGCCATTGTGCCTGTCCAAAAGATATCTCAAAACCAAATGAAAGAGCGCAGGGAGAAGGGCCTTTGTTATCACTGTGATTCCAAATGGAATCCAGGCCATAGATGTCACAGCCCTAAACTCTATTTGATTGAAGAAGTGGAGGATGACCAGCTTCCTAGTGATCATGATACTGGCCAAGTATCCAACAATGATGGGGTGGTGGAGATTCTGGATGCGGGAAAATGTCCAGAAATTTCCTTACATGCAATTTTGGGTTCCCTCAACCCAAGAACCATGCGGATCAGAGGTAAAATTGGGACTCAGGCAGTGACTATTTTAATAGACTCGGGTAGTACGCATAATTTCATTGATCCGGCAATACTAGCTCGAGTTCCCTTAACTATTGATGAAGAGGAAAAGGTGAAAGTCAAGGTTGCTAATGGGGATCAAATCAAAAGTGAGGGAAAGGCATTGGGAGTTAATATTCATATGCAGGGGCATTTTTTTCACATGGACATGTATGTCTTAGTGTTGGCTGGATGTGACATTGTTCTTGGGGTTCAGTGGCTACAAGGCCTTGGATCAATTCTTTGGAATTTTCAACAGCTCACTATGCAATTCAATTATAAGGCTACAGTAGTGATTTTAAAAGGCCTCAGCAGTACAAGTTTAGTTGAGGAAGGGAAGCTGCCTAAGTATAACAGCCTAGAGAAGAAAGGGCTCCTCTTACACTTCATTGAAGATATTCCAGCTACAAAGAACCCACCAATCCCAGAACCTGTCCAGTCACTCCTCAACCTCTATCCTGACATTTTTGCCACACCTACTGGACTACCCCCAACAAGATCCCATGACCACAGTATCACCCTCCAACCTGACACTAAACCTATTTCAGTAAGGCCATATCGATACCCCTATTTTCAGAAAGATGAAATTGAAAAAATAGTTAAGGAATTGCTGGAATCAGGGGTCATTCGACCTAGTCAAAGCCCCTACTCATCCCCGGTACTGCTAGTGAGGAAAGCTGATGGCTCATGGCGTTTGTGTGTGGACTATAGAGCCTTGAACAGCGTCACTGTCAAGGACAAATTCCCTATTCCAGTGGTGGAGGAACTCATGGATGAGCTGCATGGAGCTCAAGTGTTTTCTAAACTTGACCTCAGGTCGGGTTACCATCAGATTCGGGTGCGGCCTGACGACATTCCTAAGACGGCATTCCGAACACATGAGGGCCACTACGAATTTTTGGTGATGCCATTCGGCTTAACCAACGCTCCCTCCACATTTCAGAGTCTTATGAATCAGGTTTTCAGACCTCATCTCAGAAAATTTATTTTAGTTTTCTTTGATGATATTTTAATTTACAGCAAAAATATTGTTGACCATGTGGGGCATCTTCAAGTGGCTTTTGACATCCTAAGGGAACATTCATTGTTTGCAAAGCTTAGTAAATGCAGTTTTGGCAGCCCAGAAATTTCGTATTTGGGCCATTTAATTTCGGGCCAAGGGGTTCGGGCTGATCCTGACAAGCTCAAGGCCATGCTGAATTGGCCAATTCCTAAGTCCTTAAAGGCCCTTAGGGGTTTTCTTGGGCTCACGGGATATTATCGCAGGTTCGTGAAAGGCTATGGAGCTATTGCTTGTAAATTGACATCCCTACTTAAAAAGGACAGTTTTGTATGGGATGATGAGGCTCAAACAGCATTTGAAAATTTAAAGGCTGCCATGACAGCACCTCCTGTCTTGGCTCTTCCAGATTTTAAGTCTCCATTTGTTATAGAGTGTGATGCCTCGGGAGGCGCAATTGGGGCAGTACTAATGCAAGGAGGCAGACCTTTGGCCTTCTTTAGTCAAGCTCTCAAAGGCAGGGCCCTGGGGCTCTCCACTTATGAAAAGGAATTGCTTGCATTGGTTTCATCAGTGCAGAAATGGCGTCACTACTTATTGGGCCAGCCCTTCGTGATCAAAACTGATCACCAAAGCTTGAAGTTTTTACTTGATCAGAGAGTAGGTACAGTCATGCAACAAAAATGGGTTTCAAAACTTATGGGCTATGATTTTATTGTTGAATATAAGAAAGGGAAGGAGAATCTTGTAGCTGATGCCCTTTCTAGACATAGCTCCGAGGCGGAAATCATTATTTCTCTCTTATCCTTACCAACATGGGATTGGATGAGTGAGATTAAGTCACTTTATTCCACTGATCTACAGGTACAGACCCTCTTTCAAAAGCATCAAGAGGGTAACTTACCCACTCCTTACTCGGTGAGAAATGGAATTTTATTCTATAAAAATAGGGTCTATATCCCTGCCCATGACACTCTCATAACCAAGCTTCTCGAATTAGTGCATAGCAGCCCTTTGGGTGGGCACCTGGGTTTTGATAAAACCATGCACAGACTGCGTAGAGATTTCTATTGGCTAGGCCAAAAAGCTGCTGTCAAACAGTTTGTCAGAAACTGTGAAGTGTGCCAAACTGTTAAGGTAGACAATACACTACCTAATGGTCTTCTTCAACCCCTACCTATTCCCTCTATACCTTGGTCAGATATATCCATGGATTTTGTGGATGGATTACCCAATTCAAGTGGCTTCAATGCCTTGTGGGTGGTAGTGGACAGGTTTACAAAGTACTCCCATTTTATTCCTCTCACTCACCCATTTACAGCCAAGATTGTGGCGCAACTCTTTCTGAAGCACATCTACAAACTGCATGGGCTACCCCGAACAATCATTTCAGACAGGGACTCTACATTTACCAGCAAGTTCTGGAAGGAATTGTTTACGCTCCAAGGGGTACAGTTAGCTTTCAGCTCTGCTTACCACCCTCAAACGGATGGTCAAACAGAAGCTGTTAATAAGTGGGTTGAAAATTATCTCCGAAGCTATGTGGGTGACAGACCCAAAGAATGGGCAAATTGGGTGGCACTGGCGGAATGGTGCTATAACACCAGTGTGCATGCATCAACTAAAACTACTCCGTTTGAGGCTTTGTACGGTTACAAGCCTCCAAGGTTGATAGATTACACTATGGGCACAGCCAAATTACCAGAAGTTGAAGAAACATTGCAGCAAAGAGACCAGATATGGCCTCTGTTAAAACAAAATCTACTCAAAGCTCAAGACCGCATGAAGAAATATGCTGATAAAGGGCGAAAGGAACAAACTTTTCAAATCGGAGATTGGGTATACCTGAAATTACAGTCGTACAGACAGCTCTCCTTAAAGGCCCGACGCAATCTCAAGCTGTCACCCCGTTTTTATGGGCCTTATCAGGTGATCCAACGAGTTGGTGAAGTCGCTTACCGTCTAGGGTTGCCGGATTCAGCCCAAATCCATGATGTGTTTCATGTCTCGCAGATCAAAAGGAAGTTAGGTCAGCATCAATCGACAGTAGCTACTTTACCACCAGTGGATAAAAGAGGAATCTTTAAGCCCGAACCAGAAGAAGTACTTACCCGACGCATGAAGAAGAGGAACAATCTACCCGTGACTGAACTGCTCGTCCGTTGGCAAGGGCAGACCCCGGAAGAAGCGTCGTGGGAACCATATCACAAGCTCTGCTCCGAGTATCCTCACCTTGTGGGCAAGGTGATTTAATGGGGAGGGCATTTGTTATACGCTGCAGGTCACGAAGCTAGAGAAGATGAACGAAGGCTAACGAAGAGAGGAGAAGAACATGGGGCGGCGGCTAACAAGTGATCGTATGTTCCAGAAGACCTAGAAGACTTGCTGGGATAATGGGCTTCAATGGGCCTCACGAAAACACCTTCACGTTGGGCTTAACCCAACTCGTAGCTGTTATTCCTTTTATGTAATAAAGAACATCAGGCCCGAGTAGTAAGGGCAGATTAGTCTTTTTACCATTCTAGTATATATCCTAACAAACTATACGGAAAGAGCATGCAGAATACTTTTCACTTTAATTCAGTTACAATTTGGAGGTGCTCCCCTCGAAGAGAGCTTTATCAGAAATATAATATACATTTTCATTCCATTTCATACTCAATCCAAACATTCCAGATCTTGATTGTTACAAAATCAAACCGGATCAGTTACACCCCTAGCCAAAATCATCTATTAAACCAAAAATAAAAATTCTATTCCACCAATGAGATGCTTTAGTTGTGAAGGTACTTCATAAAAATAAACATTTAAATAGATGGATACGGATTCTTCAGATTTTGAAATTATTTTTAATATAAAATAAATTTAATAGATCGCATAAAATCGTTTTATTTTTATGAATATAACAATTTAAAAAAAAAAAAAAGTAAAAAGAGTAAAAATTCGAGATAGCGCCAAACGTTGCAAATTCTACGGACCACATACATCATAGGGCCAATTTAATAACCTCTAAAACCATTTACTTGTAGCCCACATGTAAAAAAAACAAAATTGTGTAAAAAAAAAATAGAGTAAAAAATTTGTGAAGAACGGATGGATGAAATGGTATTTCGGATTTATCACAAAAGGCCATGTCATTAAAATTGCTTGAAATCTGAGATAGGTTAGGCTTGAAATCTGAAAATTTTTATAAAAATTTATATAAAATAAAGAAATCTCATCACATCACATCATATCATTAAAATTTTTATATAAAATAAAATAAATAATTTAATTTTTTCAAATTTCAAAAATAAGAATAATATTCTAACAATATTTTATTCAATTTTTAACTTTCAATTCAACTCATCCCGTCTCAACTCACTATCCAAACTTAACCTAAGAATAATACATATCTATATTCCAAAATTATCTAATAATTATTGCAACGTACGATGATCCAATGGGTATTGGTGTCATGTGTGATTATTCTTAGAGGAAAAAATCTAATTGTAAGTAATTCTACGCATTAATACGTGCACTCAATCAATATGATTAGCTAGAAAGTATATTTTATTGAAAATAATACTAATTTAAATTTAGAATATGAAGGCAATAATATTAGTACGCAGATTGATAAATAAATTTACTTGTACATAGTAAAACTCTTCTTGGAGACATACACAAGTGAGATTTTTTCTTTTTTCTCTTTATTAAAAATTGACATGTCAACTTCTTTGTGATAGGTTCTTAAACCAAACCTTTAAAGCAAGATTGCGTAGAGTTTATATTATGAAACATTGAGTAAGTAATTGATCCAAAAGTCAAGCATGAGATGTCAATTGAAAAAAAAAATTAATAATAATAATTCTATTTGTTTTATTGTCCTCAATCTCTAAAGTTACATTTGGTTAATGAGATATTTTCAAGTATTTTGTGAATAATAATTAAAAAATAATAGTAAAATATTAAATAATAGTAACCAGTAGGTAAAAAGTAATAATAAAATAATAAATAATAATGAGATATTTTCAGTATCCAAACTAGGCCCAATACAACTATACCTCCCAGCTAATAGTCTGCCACCCGAGTTGAACAAAAAAAATTTAGGAGTGTTTCATCATTCTATCTATTTGATTCTATGGGTTAAATTATACATATATTTATGCACAATTACATAGAAAAAAATAGATAATTTTACTTTGTCCTTAAAATTAAGCTAGATTTAAATTTTAAATTTCAAATTTCATAACTTTCAACATAATAATAATTGACATGTAGAGAAGTAAGTTTTTTTAATTACAATTAGCATTTTCCTTTTAATGCTTATAATTTAAATTGTGTTGTGAAACTAAAGAGAGAAGTAGCAAAGATTGAAATATTGCAAAGAGAAGTAAGAAGATTGAGAGAGATAGCAATATAAACTTGGCTATTTCAGAAGCTCAATATCATTCTTTTAAGATTTTCTTGTATATTACAAATGATACTTATGCAATAATCATCATGTAGGGCTCAAATCATCAGCCTAAAAGTAAGCCTCGAGAAAAATTCGAAAGTCAAGCTAAAGGATAAGGCTAAGAAGAGATAAGGAAAGACACTCAGACTCCTAAAAGAAGATAGACTAAGTGCATGTTTGGAATTGAGGTGTGAAATATAACTTATAGCTTTAAGACTTATAATTTGTAACTTAAGCAATAAGTTTTATTATTAAAAAATTACTTACTGTTTGGAAACTATATGTTTAAAGTATTTTTAAACATATTACGTTTGTTTGGAAACAAATTAAAAAAAATATTTTTTGATGTAGAAATTAAGACTATTTAAATTTTTAAAAATTATGACCATATCTTTGAAAGTTTAAAAGTTGTAATTATTTAAAAATTATATGGGTAATTTCGACCAATAACGATATTTTTAAAATTTAAATTACGTTCCGCATTATTTGGAAAAACAAGTTTGAAGAAAAACATCAAAATGATGATTTTCCTCAAACGTATTTTTTAACTTATTTGAGATTAAAAATATTTTAATATGTAACATTCAAATAACTTAATTTTTTTCATTAAATAGCTTGTAAGACAATTTAAGCACTTTTTAATATTCATACTACCCCCTAAACAGGCCCTAGGACTTCTAAAATGAAAGAGACTCAAGCTTTTAAAAAGAAAAGGTTTTGCAAGCTAAGTTAGACTCAATCACTCAAAGGAAATAGAACTTTATATAAGGCGAAGACTCTCCGTAGAAACTCCCTACACCCAAACTCACCACAACTTCTCTACGCTTAGACTAAATTCCTCTATTGTATTGTAAGATATGTGATGCCATAAGAGATTGTAAAATCACCTATCATATTAGATTTCGCTCCCAAAGAACCTGTGGGCATAGACATTATGCCGAACCATATAAATCCTTGTGTCTCTTGTTATTTATTTTGATTTTCTTATTTATTATTTATTTGATAGATAAACGCAAAGAACACCCGAATTATTATCATGAGCCGGAGATGATTATTTCCTCCCTTTCAGTCTGTTGTGCAAATTTACGCATTAACAGTTGGCGCTATTTGTGGGATCGATTTTTTATACTTTGAACCGGAAATGGGAGTAGGATGATTCTCCGCGTACGAGATTGTCTTCAAAGAAGCAGATAAGTTTCCTCTCAACTTTTCACTTTTCATTTTTATTTCTTTAATAACATTGTTGCTAAAAAAAAAGACTGGACAGCATGGCATGCATTGTGCACGTGCGCACCATGCATGCATGAGGTGCACCCAGGCGCTTAACGTGGTGGGCTTGCTGCTCACCACCACTACCTGCGATAACACCCCCACCACTACAAGTTCTTTCCAGCTTTAAAGCTCGCCTAGCCACCGAACCAAAGATAGAGACTACAGTCTGTAGTTCTTGCCGTCAATGGGCTTCTGCAAAGATGACAAACAGTGTGCAAGTTCTGATGGACACCAAGGTGGTTTTTTTGGATGAGTTTTCAAATTAATTGTGAGTTCAAAAAATTCATTCCTGCGAGTTCATATCAAGTTCATTGCCCACGCCCATCGCTCCTCGCCACCCTTCTGCCCGACCTCCCTCGTGACAACCCAGTAGGCAGGAAAGGTCAAAGATCGCCCGACCTCCTAGGCGCTTAATAGGCACACAACTCTTTGGACTACCCGACCTCTCTCACTTGGAAAGCAATACAAGCACAACATCTTATCCAACAAATGTCGAATCTTTACACTCGCGCCACAACTACCACCAGCAAGTTACCTTTGGGAACGAGCCAGCAAGCTCCACAACCGTCTCCCACAGGTTTCTTTCAAGAATGAGTCAACGGGCTTGAAAATCGCCTGATGTGGATCGAGGGACTCAACGAGTTCCATGATCGCTTAAGTGCAGGTTACTACAAAAAAATTCTATCATCAATCCAAAAATGGGAACATCAAACGACGATTAAAACCAAGAGATAGAAAATCGACTACTACTAGGGATGAAAATCGACCCATTCAGCGCGGTTTTTGGGCAAAAACGATGCCGACCGATGCTTCATTTTTAGGGGAGACAACTAACCAAAACTGGTCGATGGGGAGGAGAAACTACGGCCGTCTCAGCACTGGCGGTTCACGGTCGGTTCATCGGCATGTTTCGTCTAAGAGAGTAGAGAGAGTGTTGTAGAGAGAGAGAGAGAGAGAGAGAGGATGAGAACTGAGATAGGGGAAGAAGAAATGAGGAAGAAGACGACCTAATTTCAAAAAGACCTCGTTTAGTTGTCGTTCTACTTAATTTTTTTTTAATATGTTATGAACCAAATGGTGTCGTTTCAGTTGTGTTTAAAACACAACTATAGGCTTAAAACGACGTCGTTCCACTTAAACTTAAATAGAATGGCATCGTTTTTAGTACAAAAAATATATAAAAAATATAATTTTTTAATCGGCCAATTTAGCGGTTTGAACCAGGTTCGAACCAACACCGAACCGACCGATATTGATTTTCTCTATTTTCTACCACACACCAACCAGTTCTCCACCGGTTTCGGCCTATTCTGAGCTCTGGCGGCTGGTCTGAGTCGGTCTAAGTCAGTTTCTTGTACAACCCTAACTATTACCAACAGTAGCAAAAAACAATCACGAAAATACACACAAAAAATCAAAATGGAAATATGCACTTTTTGCCGATAATAAACAATCTCTCAGGCAAACATCCACACAAATAAACAAACTCTCACCTAATGCGGTTGAGTACATCTTCTGTTAAAGCAGAGCTCCACGCTCACTCTTAATTCAATTGAGTACATCTCATGCCTATATCTCCAAGCGGAGCTTTTCACCAGTCAGTACAAAACAAACAAAAAACCCAGGACCAAAAAGAAAACTAGGGACCAATTTTTAAAATTTATTCTGCAGATTATAGATTTGAAGATTCTCAAGGTTTTCTTGTCGAGCAAATTGACCTTAAGAAGCACGGGCATATGTAAGGGTCAAATCAACAACCTATAATTTAGCCTCGAGATAATTTCGATAATCAAGTTAAGAGATAAGACTAAAAAGAGATAAGGAAAGACACTCATATTCTTAAAGAGAGAGACTAAGACTCCTAAAAGAAAAGAGACTCGAACTTCTAAAAGGAAAAATGTTCGTAAGGCAAGTTGGACTCAATCACATAAAAGAAATAGACTTCTATATAAGGCGGAGACTCTCCACAAACTCTACACACAAGCACCTTCCACAAGATCTCTCCACAGAAACTCCCTACGCCCAAACTCATCTAAACTTCTCAACGCTTAGACTAAATTTATCAATTGTATTGTGAGATATGTGAGGTCATGATAGATTGTAAAATCACCTATCATAGTAGTTTTTGACCCCACACAACCCGTGTTTGTAGGGATTATGCCAAACCACGTAAGTCCCAAGACTCGTGGTGACCAAATGGGCACGAAGGTCAAACGACCATGCAACACCCCAAACACCAAAGTCCAGTCCCAAGACTCGCAGTGATCAAATGGGCGCATAGGTCAAAAGACTCCATGACTCCTCAAACACCATAGTCGAGTCCTAAGACTCGCAGTGATCAAATAGGCGCCTAGGTTAAAAAACTCCATGACTCTTCAAACACCATAGTCGCGTCCCAAGACTCACGGTGACCAAATGGACGCAAGTCAAAAGACCCCATGACCCGCCAAACACCAAAGTCGAGTCCCAAGACTCGCGGTGACCAAATGGGTGTGTATGTCAGAAGATCCCACGACCCCCCAAACACCAAAGACGAGTCCAAAGACTCGTGGTGAAAAGGATCCACAAGTCACAAGACTCGACGACCCTCACCATCAATACAAGTAGGAAAGGTCAAGCACTGTCTAACCCCACTCACACCTCATCAAGAGTCAATAGGGGGGACAAGTCATCAGACTGCCCGACCTCCCAGGTGCCCAACAGGCGGACAACTCCTTGGACTGCCTGACCTCTCTCTCCTGGACTGTAATACAAGCACAACATCTTCTCTAGTAAACACCAAGTGTTTACGCTCACGTCACAACTAACGCTAGTGGGTTACTTTCAAGAATGAGCCATTGAGCTCCAGAACTGCCTCGCGCAGATTTCCAAATGTGGATCCAGTGAGTCAACAGGCTTCCTGACCACTTAAGCGAGGGTCACTGCAAATAAGCTCTAACATGATCCCCGAAATAGGAACATCTAACGAATATTTACACCAAGGGGTAGAAATCCACTACTACTAACAATAGTAAAATCAATCACAAAAATACACACAAAAAATCAATTGCTCTTTTAGTTTGTGCCCAAACACACGGTTTACGCCTTCCATTCTACTGCCTCATTCATGATGTCCTCAATTTCTTGGGATTAGCTCTAGCTCAACTTCATTCACATGCATGGCACGTGCTTTTAAGCTGGTGTGTGGCGTTTTGCAAGGTTCTTGACCCTCTGGGGAGACGTATTCCGACTTGACCGCTTGCGAGTTCTGTCTTTCTACTCTGTGAAAGGCTTGCCAGGTAATATTGTAGCTTCCATGTTCACACACAAGGTTTGACATCATTTGAAAGCCGAAAGTTGAGCTAAGATATAAGGCTAAGAAGAGATGAGAAAAAACACTTAGGCTCATAAAGGGAGAGATACTAAGATTTTTAAAGAGAAAGAGACTCAGACTTCTAAAAGGAAAAAGTTTTGCAAGGTAAATTGGACCTAATCACTCAAAATAAATAGACCTCTATATAAGGCAAAGACTCTCCCCAAACTCTACACACAAGCACTCTCCACAAGATCTCTCCACAGAATCTCCCTATGCCTAGACTCGCCACAACTTCTCTACGCTTAGACTAAATTCCTCTATTGTATTGTGATATATGTTAGGTCATGAGAGATTGTAAAATCACCTATCATAGTGGATTTCACCCCCAAACAACTTGTGGACTTAGGCATTATGCCGAACCATGTAAACTTTTGTGTCTCTCTTTATCTATTTTTATTTGCTTATTTATTATTTATTTCATGAATAAACGCGAATAACACCTGAATTATCATCATGAGCCAGGGATGATTCTTTCCAACCTTCAAGTTTGTTGTGCAAATTTACACAGGAGTCGTTTGGATTTAAAGATGAGTTGAGATGAGTTGAGATGTGTTGTGAATAGTAGTGAAATTGTTGAGATGAGTTGAGATGGGTTGTGAATAGTAGTGAAATTGTTGAGATGAGTTGAGGTGAGATAGTTTTTGGATTGGAAGTGACTTGAGATGGTTTTAACTTTTTGGAGATGAGATAGATGTGGGTCCCACAAATTATTGCATAGTGTTTTGAATAAATTTGTTTTATTTATAAATATATTTATTCCTTAAGTAATAATAATTTATAAATTATCTACCCAATTTTTTATTTTTTATAATATATTTTATAATAATATTTTCTAGATTACAATTTTTTTTTTTCTAACGGAATTTGTTTGTAAAATATTAAATACAAATTGATTACAAAAAATTGTTTTAAAAATGATTTTTAAATTGTTTCCAAAATCGTTAAATAATAATTTTGACTATTATATATAAAATAATTTTTTATTTTACACCCGTGTGAAGGAGGGCTGGGTGAAGGCGTGGGTCTTCATTTGCATTCATTACATAGTTGCATAGAAAAGTAAAAAGCAACATAAGCTATTTTGTCCTATATGAAAACAAATAAAAAGTTTGGAGAGAGTTTGCTGGGAAGAGTTGAAATGTTCTGAAGTAATCTTCGAATCCAAACCACGCCTAACACATTGCTTTAGCACAATCTTGTACGGGTGCTTCATTTTCTTCTTGGATTGTATTTTCATGATTCATTGCATCAAGGTGGATCTTAGCATCCAAGTAGATTGCGAGGAACCCCATGTTTTTATTCTTGAAAAAAATGGGGAAGCAGAGAAGAAAAAAAGGGAACAATTAGGCTTTGTGGTGGAATGGGCTAAACTTGTAGTGGATCTAGGGTCCATTAAACCCTCTCTTCCCATATAAAACCTTCAATTTCTCTGGTTTAGAGAGAGGGGAGGGGGATTTGCTTTAAAGAAATTATCTTTACCTTCAAATACCCCTTTTATTTTATCTGAATTAAGGGCTTAATCGAAGTCGCTATGCGTCGGAGTCCTCACAAGCTTGCTTGGTCAATCCCTTTTTTCTTTGTTCCTAATTTTCCATCCTTAAGCGAAGAATTTACAACAAAAAAATAAAAATATGCTTTTTGCCACACTACAAAAATTGTCTTGAAAATATTTCTCTAATTATCGGCTCTTTTTGACCAGACATATTATTGTTTTGGTAGACTATTGTTTTGGTAGATAATTATTTGGTTGGTGATGAGTAGGAGAAACTTGATTGTGTCTACAAACACGCCTTCGGCATTGTAAAATGAACCTGTAGATTATATATCACACAAATTCCAAGCAAATATCCAGTTTCATTGACAGTCTTGCTTTGTTTTTGTTTAAGCATTAGCTTTTTTATGACCTATTCTTTGTAAGAATCACTTCAACTATGGATGAACCTTTTCAAAAACAAACTTATGTCTAGGGGTGTAAGACGTTCGATTTGGACCTGAAAAACCAACCAAATCGAATGGTTCAGTCCGGTCAAGTCCAAACCAAAGTTAAGACCGATCAGTCTCGGTCCACCTATATCAAAATTTTCAATTCTTGGTCCAATCCTGGGGTGGGGTTTTTCCACCTCGGACGAGACCGAAACTGACCGAATAGAAATATACATTTTTTAAATATTTTGTTATATATATTATTTTATATAATAAATGCATAATTAATTATATAATTGTCATCTAATCTATAGCCAAAACAATATAAAACGTTAAATATGTGTTGTGAAATTTCGCAAGTGCACAAAATCGTACCAAGTATATAATGATAAGAAAGATGTCAAACCCACAAGGACTATTATCTATTAACTATTGAAATTGTTCTAATTCTAAGTTATTTGAAAATCAAGAAAAGTGGTGGATTTTGAATTTGAAAAACAGCAACAAAGTAAATTAAGTCAATAAATGAAGAATTGACCAAACACTTGAAAAGAATAAGATTTCACCCAAGAAGAAAATACTAAGGCATCCGACTCACCTAACTAATCTAATCCTAAATCTTAACCATACAATCAATCAATTATCATCCTATTTGACGGCGAGATATTCTAACATATCTAAGACCCTCTCTCGAGTAGAATTAGAATTACTCAACATACGATAATTCGCGATATGTCTATGCGAATTTAAAAGCATTTGAACACATTAAGGTTAATAATATTTCACATAAAAGCCGCACAAATCACGTTGGCACATTCTTGTCTTTCGCTCAATTTATGTCATACATCATACGAAGCTAAACTACATGCAACATTTCTCGAATTAGCATATACAACAAATCATTCAACTATTACTAAAAAAGAATGATAAAATTATGATTACATAGAAATCAGATTCGGGATTGTCATGGAGAGGCTATATCGTAGCCTTAGCAATAGAAATTAGTTCATAATCTAATCAAAACAAACCATAATAATTCTAGAATTCATAATGAGAATTATACAAAGAAAAGATTAAAGAGTTAAGAAGGAAACTCTATGTAGATCAAGAATCTCTATCGTTGATGAACTCCAATTATGCAGATTTTCAACCTCCTGCTTGAAGCACCGTTTCCTCCCTGAAGATGTTCATTTTTTGCTCTGGCTTAAACACGAAAGTTGTTGGTTTTTATCTCAGCTTTCAGTAGACACCAAGATTTCCCTTATTGGAGTTTTCTACAAGAAGTTATGCTCCAAATACTAAAGGATATTTAAGGAATTCGACAATTTTGCGACTTTTGACTTGATGCACCCTTTCCACCTTCTAAATGTTCGTTTTCGGCCAAGGCTTTAACAAACAAGTTCTAGGGTTTGCTCTTGGCTTTCTATAGACACCGAAATTGCCCTTGTTGGAGTTGTCTAGAAAAGTTATCCTCCAAATACCAAAGGGTACTTCAAGAATTTCGAGAAATGAATGTTTCATATTCTCTTGATGACTCATTCAATTTATTTATTTCGAAAAAAAATAAACAAAATAAATAAAAACTCTAATAAATAAGAAAAATAAACAAAAACTAGCATAAAATTAAGAGTAAAAGTGTAAAAAAAACTTGTATAGAAATTAAGCACATCAATATGTTATTACTAATATGCTATCAAATTATCAATTAACTAATATGTGATATCAATTCACTAACATATCACCATTAACTAATCACTAACATCTACATCTATGATCTAATTAAAGTTATTAGATAAATTTTTTGTAAATTACCTAAGTTGCAAGTGAGTATAAAGCATGTATGGTGAATGACAAAAATTAATTAATAATATACAAAATGCAAAAAGTTTAATATAGCCCATTATGCATTAACTATCCTAATACATTTACATAGTAACACACTCTAAGTTAGTGAAAAATTGGCAATTAACATCATAGATATAAATATAATTAATTATTTTTTAATGATTAAATAGTTAATTACATAATCCACATTAAATAGTTTACTTAATTTTAATTTTACTAATTTATATAATTTTTTCATTAATTTATGTACCAAAAAGAGAAAAGAATTAAAAATAAAAAGCTCCTACTGTGTCTTCGAGAAACGGTGTCGTGTAGTGTAAAATTGAACCTAAACGGCACAGTGGCAAGCAAAACATAAAAACTAAGTTGCGTTAAATAACGTTTCAGCAGACTTATACTTATGTGAGAAGTGAAAATTGAGTTGCCTTTACTTTTTCTGATATTTTTCCTTTTATTTGGAGTTTGGAATTTGGATGATTAGAGATTTTTTTTTTTTTTTTATAAATTTTATTAGTATGGTTGATATCCTTTTTAGTTGTTTGGATGGATATAAACAATTTTTATTTTTATTTTTTCATTTTTTTGTATATTTTTCTTTTTTTTTTTTAGCTTGGATGTTATTGGCAATTTGGCATATTGTATAATTTTCAAGTTCTTTTTTTGGTGTTTTTTGCATAAAATGGAATAAAATGTCAACGGGATGAAAACTAACTAGGATTTTTCAATTGGGCAACTTGGGCTAAAAAGCACAGAATTAGGCCCCTCTGGGACTGGGCCAAATTGACCGAACTGAAAGTTACCGATCCGATTCGGTCCAATCCCAAAAATCTTCTATGGATAGACCAAACCGGATTGAATTCATCCCATCTTATGTCACTTTAGTCCAGGATTTTGTTTTGCATGTTTTATGATGGTTTGCATGTTTATGTGCTGTGTATAAAATTTGTAACATACTGGTCCATAATTGGGGTTTGGAATTATTATTATCATTGTTTTTGTTAACATTTTATTATTTTTGAGATATGTTATAGTAATTTTATTTGATTTGATTTCTTCCGTCCTCACTCCCATATATCCCTTGTTTAATTTTCTAGTGTGATTAGAGCATTGATATTGACTTTATCAAAAGTTTAGCTAAATGTAAAATATAATAAATTTCATCAAAAGATAGTTGCATTGGATTAATCAAAAATATAAGTGTGAAATTTTGAGTTACAGTAAATAGATATATTTCTTCAAATTTGAAGGACTACAGTTCACTCATTAAATTTATTTTTTATTTACTTTTAATCTCCAATATTCTTTTTTATTCACGTTTAATCTCTAACCGTCTTATAATGTAAAAATAAAATAAAATTATTAATTAACATATAATTAGTGTAATTATAAAATATGAAAAAAAATAAAATATTATTATTAAAAAAATAATATTATATTATTATTTTAATGAATTCAATAGCTAATCCAACGTGAAGATGTGAATAAAAAAGTTTTAGATATATAAAAAATATGTACTTTTCATTAAAATTTAAAGATAAATTTAATGAGTCTAATAGTAGTGCTCTTATGGAACCAACACTCACATCAAAGGAAAATGTTATGCTTACTGTTGGGTGCTCCCGTTGTTAATTTTTTTTTTTTAATTTGATTAAATAAATATTTTTTAATAATATTGTAAATTTTTTTAAAAAATTTATATTTTAAAAAAAATCATGTAAAAAAAATAAAAAATCATATAATATCCGCCCCAGCGGTCGGCGTAGACCCTCCCTCAACCACGTCAAAAACCCTAGTTGAAATCCTTTATTTTTTTCACTTTATTCCTCCCCCATGCCAACAGCAACCACGGCCAGAACCCCCCACGTGAAATCAATTCTATACCTCACAGCAAACCACCATAGCCTTTCTTCCAACAAACGAAGCACCCACTCGCCGGGAACAACCACAGAAACCGCCGACCCAGCCACCTGAGACAGACACACAACCTTTCCTCTCTCGGTAAGCCTCTAAACCCTTTTTCCGTCGTTCTCTCTCCACCGCTTGTAACCAAATAGCCCGTGTTTTGCCCAGCCACCATTGACCACAGAGGACATCGGAGCACCCCCACGCTGCCCAGAAACTACCGGCCAGCTAAATCCCGTCGGATCTCCACTATTCCGGTAGGCCCACTACCGTCCGCCATCCTTCTCTCTCTCTGTTGCTTTCGGTTTGACGGTCTCTCTCTCTCTCTCTCTATGTCGCACCACCATGATCAAAGGGAGCCTCCAGTTGCGCTGCCGTGACTCCCAGCCAACCACCCAGACCCACCGTCGCAGTTCGTTCTTCTCTCTCTAGGTGAGTATCGCACGGCTTCTCCCTCCCGAGCCCTCTGTTTCTTTGCCATATTATACCATCTCTTTAGATTTATAATGGGCCCTTGGGCCTTAAGCCCATCTGGCCAAGAGCCTTTGATTCCCAAGTGAACTGACTTCTCACATTGGCCTTGAGCCTTCCCATTTTCTAAGGGGGCTGATTTCATTAACTTGTATATTGTTTAAATGTGCCGAGTTCATGTGGGGCTTAATGTTTATATTAGCTGGTTGTATTTTACAGAAAATATTCAAGGGATTTAAAGTATATTTTAAAGTATGCTGATGAGTCAATTTTTAATTTTAAAGTATGCTGATGAGTCAGTTTTTAAGTTAATGTTGCCATTGTCTATCAAATTGGATTTTTAATAAAATTATTATGTTATATTTTAAATAGAAAGGAATATGTTATGAGTTTTAAATAATAGTACTATCTATTAATCTTAGTATAACTGAATATTTTAGATTGAAGTTCATGATATGTATTTAATTAACTAGAATGCTACGACACGCTTTTCTAAAAAGTTAGTGACGTTTAGTGCTTCCTATAGGTCACAAACTAAGAAGTGAGATTGTGGAAGCAGCGCTAAGAGGTAAGTAGCATGATCATAACTTCATGTGTGCTGTAAATATTCATTTCTTGCATGAAAAATGTGATGTTTGCCTACGCTACGCTACAAGCCAATTCAAGGTTAACCCCTTTTCACGAACATCGATGAATTTCGATGATATGCTTGTGAATAAGACTGCATGCTATGTTGATATGGATTGTTGTTAGATGGAGGAGGTGTTATGAAAATCACATTTATGCCATGTAATGTAATGTTTAGATCATGTTATGCCTTGCCTATGCTATGCTATGCTATGTGTGTAAGACTCATGTTAATATGCCATGTTTAATGTTATGCCTTGCACAAGAGTACGTCATGGCGTGTAAATTCATGAAGTCAAACATGTTGACATGCATTATGAAAGTTAGTAAGAAAACACATGAATGACAAGTAAACTTTAAGATTGGCCTTATGTTATGGGTGGATGTGCAAGCTACAGACTCAAGCGTGGTCCACCACATGTAAGCTATAATGTTTGAGATGACATGGACACAAGCATGTTTCACCACAAGTTATGTTATGTGGTGCCACAGACTCAAGAGTGGTTCACCATATGATATGTGATAACACTGACTCAAACGTGTTTCACTACATATTATGATACGTTATGTGGTGCCACGAACTCAAGCGTGGTTCACCGTATGATGTGATAACACAGAGCCAAGCGTGTTTCACTACATGTTATGATACGTTATGCGGTGCCATAGACCTAAGCATGGTTCACCCCTATGTACAAATGATAAGTCATGTACAAATGATAGGAAATGGATGGAGTCAGTCATTCATGCATCCATGTTACGTGTATTTCCATGATTATGTTTAATTCCGCTTATGTTCCTTATAAATGATCTATATGTTATGTGTATGTGTGACAATGTAAGTTTTCAAAATTAAGCTTAATGTTAAACTAAGTTAAGATTACAATATGATGTGCTATTATTGAGTCTTCGACTCATTTGTTTGTTTATCCGTTTTATGTTTTAATGTCCCAGATGATGATTTCGTGGATACAGAGCAGGAGTGCCAGGAGTAGAATAAATTCCAGAGACTTAGTGTATGATTTAAACTTTTAAGCAGTGTTAGTATCACAGAGAATTAGCTTATATCATTTATTTTATGTTTTAGCTTATATGTTATGAAAGACTGACATACTAAGTTAGTTTTATGATCCAATAGATGAGGCATTTTATGTGATTGAATCTCTTTACTGGGAATTATGTTATGAACGTACGTAATATTTCTAACCTACGGGAAGGGGTGTTACATCACTTCTACACGTTCATTTTGCTGCTAACATTTACTATTTGGTATATTTCCCCCTGTTTAAATCATACATGTTATATGTTGACTGCCCCTTGATATATTTTTCACTATGTTCTCCACACTTTTTGCTCCCACAAAGGTGTTTTTCTTGGGCAGTGAAGAACTTACTTTTTGCTTCCACCATGTTTTCAGATCAAACTGGAAGAGTAAGAGTATCCATTGCATAGGTGTGCTCTTTACAGATCCTAGCAATAGTAGGAGCTACACTAGCCAGGCTCTTAATCATCCCTCTGGGAGAATCTTGAATCAATATGTTCACCCTCTAAAATTTGCGTCTGGTGAAACTTATTCTGTTCTTCAATCAAGTAGTCTTCAGCACTGGTTCAAAAACTGGCAAAAACTCAGGGAGCATAAATTGACAGCAAGCACTTTTGCTGCAGCTATTGGGTTTTGGCGTCGCCGAAGGGTTCAGCTGTGGTTAGAGAAAATTGGGGCAATTGAGCCATTTTCTGGAAACCTGGCTACCTGTTGGAACAATATTAAAGAAGAGGAAGCACTTGAAAGATACAAGCTCATAACCGGTAATACTGTTTTGTTTCCTGAATTTCAGGTCTATGGTGAGAGAAACCCAGAAGATGATTGGCTAGCAGGTTCACCAGATGGAGTAGTTGACAGGCTGGTTTATGATTTGCCTTCACGGGGAGTGCTTGAGATAAAGTGTCCATTTTTCAATGGAGATATGAGCCAGGCTGTCCCTTGGTCACGAGTCCCTCTTTACTGTATTCCACAAGCTCAGGGTTTAATGGAAATAATGGACAAGGATTGGATGGATTTCTATGTTTGGACTCCTAAAGGGAGTAGTCTATTTCGGCTATACAGAGATATAGAATACTGGGATGTGTTGAAAATGGCACTCTCTGATTTCTGGTGGAAACATGTCCAGCCAACCAAGGAGTTGTGCAGTAAATCTGTAATCACGAATCCTCTCACTCAATTACGTTCACTTAGGCCAGCTCCTAGGCATGAGTTATGTAGTTATATAGTTTATGAAAGTAAGCATGTTGTCGATAACTCCAAGTTGGTGATGCGTGAAATTTATGGAATACTCCAAAACTGATGCACCGAATGTATCTAGTTTTGGTCTTTGAACTTCTATTGCTTTAAGTGGATGAGATTCTTTATCTCTATAGGAGCTAGTTGAAATATTGTTTGCTCGAATTTTTTTAACACTTGGAAGTAAGCTTTTATGGGAACTGTCACCTGCAAAAGGAAGAGGAAAAATACATTGCTGGTAGAAGCAGAAATTCTCATATTAGTCATGATTAATCAGATATATGGAAGAGAATGTAGTAATACCATCCTTGGTGTGTGACTACAAGGGAGTGGATATATTTCCCTCTACATGGACCATGTGATAGATCGCAAATGGGAAGCTCTGAAGGTTCATAATTTCATCAGGTACTGACTAGCTAACTTCTGCGGTGGCTAGTACATATAAGCTTTGTTTTTGTTTTACAAATACTCTTGCTTTTGCTTTTGGGTCGGGTTGAAGGTTGACCCAATGGCTGCCAGCAGCTGAACCTAGTCTTAAAATGGGATTTGAGGCCTGAAATCAGGCCTGGGTTTTGTAAGGTTTGGGTGGCTCTGGTTATCCCCTTTAATGCATATCTCCCACAATATAACATCAATTTGTCACTGGACTTATTGATAAACCTTGATGAACTCTACATCAAAATAGGGTTTGAGGTCTAAAGGCAGGCTTGGGTTTGGTCAAGTTTGTGGTTGTTTAGGCATGAATGGGACGTGTACCCTTTTCCGCATATTTTCAACGTTCTAATATCAATTACTTTGTCTCAGTGCTTATTGATAAACTATGCCTTGGAAGCAATTTAGTTTATGATATATGAGTGGAAAGAGACCAGTTTGATGGGATTTATGCTTAAAACATTGGATTATATGTCTTCTTGTAGTCTTAGTTGCACGGGGCTGTGTTTACAGTGTTGTGTTATTGTGTATTGAAGATTATACTTTATAGAGTTGTCTTAATATTGTTCCATGGATATGAGAACTTGGGATAGCTTATATGTTATATGTGAGTGTGTACTTGTAAAAAAAAAAAAAAATGTTATATGTGAGTGTGTATTTTTCCAATGGTCTTTGGACCAAATGGAATCTCCTCTGGACCGGACATGGCCCATGGGTTAAATCCTATACTAGTGTAGGAGTTGCATTTAACTACAAAAACAAGGTATTGATCCTTGTGCTCTTGTCCTTGAGTGTTTGTGGAGAGTGGAGTTAAAACCAGTTAGTTGCAGTTTTGCATGTGCCTTGATGCATTTAGCAGTTTTCAATGCGCATTTATATTTAATCATAATGATTTTGTCTTCAATTGAACTAGTGTTTAATCATGGCAGCGAGTTCTATCCTGTTTTGATTAACCTTCTACTGCTTCAGCATGTGGTTGATATAGGGTACCATTTGATCATTTAAGTTTCAAATGCAGCCCATCTATCCAGATCTTCATCAAGGGTGATGTCGCCAGTGACTATCAAGTGAATGCTGGCTGGTTAGTGCCATCATCGTCGTGGAGTAATAAATGGTAACAAGCTACTTTCAGAAACAAGTTGCCTCCCCGAAGAATTAGTGTCAAAATAGAAATTATGCAGCAGAGTTGAAAAGATGAAGGGTTTGAGGTAATTTGTGTATCTTTTAACCTTGTTTGAAAGGGTTGTTAGCGTGGTGGGGTTATCTAAACGTTTTGTCATTACTGCGTTTGTATGTTGAGATAAGTTGAGTCGTGAATAGTAGTATTTTATAAGTTCCATTGAGAAGTGCTTAACTTTTTTAAGTTGAGATGGGTTTAACTTTTTAGGTTGAAATGTATGAAGGTAGTTGAGATAGGGAAGATGAGAGAGAGAGAGAGACTTGTAATATGTTTTGTAACTTCCAGCTAAAAATGGCTTCATGGAACAATTTCTTGCATCTCCTCAATGACCATGCGAAATTTTTTTTTATTGGTTAATAAATTATGTATAAATAGAGTTTGAAATTACCATCTTATCCTATGTTCCATTGTTATAAGTAGAGGAAATATCAATTAAACAAAAGCTCGATGACAGAGACCATGTGATGTGAACTCCAATGGACTGTAACAATGACAATCAGCAAAAATAAAAATAAAAATTGATAAAAATTCTGTTCTATGGGAAAATCTTCACTAGTACGTTAACTGCTTGCTTCTATGAATGGTTGAATAAAACAAGGGATTCACAAAACCCCTTGTTTTATTCAACCAATTTCTGTTGGGACTTGAATTTTGACAAGGAATGAAAGCTCTTGCTTGTAATATTATTTGGGTCCATACGTTTACTGATGACAACACAACACATACTTAGAATGTGGAAGGTTTTTACATTAGTGCTTTTAATTTTTTATATAATTATAATAAATTTTATAACAAGTGGTATATTTACATACCAACTTATAACTTATAAGAAGCATAACTGAAGAAAAAATTGATTATATTTGAGGAAGAAGCAAGAGAACATGACACTTTCATTTTGCTTTTGCAGTGAATTACACACTAGCTATGCAAAACCGATCTTATCCCGTTGTATTAATGTGATAATTTTTATATAATAAAGAAATTTTATAAAAATAAATTTATAAATTTACAAATGATATAGACATCAAATTATAAAGTTAATTATATTATAAAATAGATTTAATATATACTATAAAATTATATCAGTTTATGAGTTTATTTTTAAGAAAACTCTTCACAGTAGTGGAACTTTTCTTTCCATCTAAATCAACTCATAATTAATAAACAGTATATACATATAATAGGTATAAAATTAACTAATCGAAAAAAAAATATCTTGATGTATAATTTTATAGGGGATCCCTTCAAAAAAATAAATATATATATATATGAAAATGATAGATTTGTAACTATTTTTCAACTACTTTACTCCTCTATTTTTTAATGGAGCGATATGTTATATCGGTTGATTTAATATAAATTATAAAATAATTATAAATAAATTGTAAGTATATATCAAATGAAGAATAAAATCTAGGACATATATAATATATACACATGACACATCTTTTCAAGAAATATTAGAGCATTCGCATTGGAATATCCAAATACAAATGCAAAAGCTCAAATAACTAATAAAAAATGAAAAGTGGCTGTATTGGATTATGCAAGTGTAAAATCAAATGGCTTTTAGCTACAGTGATTCAACTCTTTCGGTCATATTTGACTTGATACTGTAGCTCAACCAAATGTTTATTTATTATTTTCTTCCTCTCTCTCTTCCCTCTATTTTTCCAATATTAATTAGTTGTTTTTCCACTTCAGCCTCTATACAAAGTGCATCAAGCCAAATAAATGAACAAGTATTGATACTAAACAAAAAAATTAATATTGTAAAATATTAATATTTTCATATAGCTCTTAATTTAGAAAAAAATAATAATAGAACAAAAAAATTGAAAAAAAAATATTATTAAATTTAAAATATTTTATTATTATTTTAACTAATAGATGGATAATTTAATATGAGAATAAAATTTGAATGGAATAGCCAAATACAAAAGAGCGGCACTAGAGCCACCGCTCCCAGCTACCGCAGGGAGCTACCGTTAATGGTTTTGTGATTTTTAATTTTTTATATTTTCTTTTTTGTATTTTTTTAATACATTTAAATATTTTTAAAAAAATAAAAAAATTCATAATATTATTAAAAAATATTTACTTAATCATTAAGTAAAATAAAATAAAATAAATAAATAAAAAAAATAGAACAGTAAAAACCATTGGTAAAACTCATTGATAAGAGTAGTATTATTCAATACAAAATCATATGATATTATACAAATTTTATGTTTGCATATGCATAATCCAATATTAATACTCTTAGCACTCACTTCTCTTCCCCGCAATATATGTAAAAGAGAGTTGGATTCAAAATTTCCTCTAACTATTTTATTTTATTATTATAATTTTTTTAAATTTTTATGTAAAATATAATAAATAATATAATTTTTTAAAATCTTAAAATAATATTAATATTAAAAAATAATATTTTATTTTAATATTCACAAATCATTCGACTGATCTCAACAAATTTCTGAAACCAAACAATCTTGACTGGAGTGAGCCTCACTTCCCATTCCCTAGCACACCCACACTCATTCTAGGACAGAGAAAGCCACAGATCTATCGACAAAGAGATAACAAACTTCGTCCGTAGATTGCGAGGAACGCTCAGGTTTTTACTCTCTAGAGAGAGCCAGAGACAGAGACAGACAGAGCCATTTTTGTTTGACAGTAAGAGATGGAGGAGTCAAAGGCATTGGCTCAAAAGCACCAACAACAACAACAACAACAAATGATGCTACAACACCATCAACAGCAGCAGCAACAGCAACAGCAGCAGCAACAATTCCTGCTTTTTCAACAGCTTCAGAAGCAGCAGCAGCAGCAGCAAGCGGCGGCCATTTCTCGTTTCCCGTCGAACATCGACGCGCACCTGCGGCCGATTCGACCCATCAATCTTACACCAAACCCTAACATCCCTAACAACAATATTCCTAATTTGCAGCAAAACCCTAACAATCCGAGCCCTCAGCAGCAACAATCGCAGCAGCAGCAACAACAACTGCAGCAGCAACAACAACTGCAGCAGCAGAATAGGGCGATCCGACCTGTGAATCAACCGGAGCTCCAAATGGCTTATCAGGACGCCTGGCGGGTCTGTCACCCTGACTTCAAGCGCCCCTTTGCTTCTCTCGAAGACGCCTGCGAAAGGTTGGTTTTCCTTTTTCGGTTAGGGTTTCATGTCTTTTATGTTTTCTGAACGACTGGTCTTGTGAAATGTGAAATTTTGTGAATTTCTGTTTGTTGCTGAGGAAAAAATCTGTTGGAAGCAATAAACTGGTTTTTGTATGTACTTAGACATTTTCATTACCCTATATGCTTTGTTTCAATGTACTTCTCTTTTGCCACCAATGGGTTCTACATATATTTTTGCGTTGGTTGTATAATCGCATTATGAAGGGTTGAAGTGAATTATTAGCGGGATTTGCTACCCTATATGTATGATGGTAGTTTAAAGATATATTCATCTATACCTACAACGTGAGTTGTTTTGAAGAATATTGTATATGGGATGATTTAAATTAGTTTATTGGAGATTTAAAAAAGATCTCAAAGCTAGGTAATTCACTGTCTTTGGATTTGTATACTGGAAGCTAGGTAAAAATATCTGGATTCCATAATAGAGACAGAAACTGGATAGTTACGTTTTGTCTAAGTAGCTAAGATGTTATTTTCCCTATTTTTCTGGGTGAATACAACAATTTACGTACATGAGGCCGGAAGAAAATTGGTGTTTTCTGTATATGGCACTTTAGTATGAATAAATGGTGTGATTTTCTTAAATTTTATGTTCATACATGTGGCACATTGAGAATTGGAAAGCTATGTGAGTGTGGTTTTCCCAAATATTTGAAAGCAGATATAGATACAAACTGAATATGGATTTTGGTGTTTGGAGTCATGTGCCATACCGTGTTGAACTGTTTGGTTTTGTTTTGGATAGCACAACCTTGCCATATATATGTTGGTTGTGTTATAACTGCCACAAAGTGAAAAGCAAATATGCACAAAAAAATTAAGGAAAAAGATGCAACAAGTAAATGCTATTTTGATGCTTGAAGTGGAACGGTGGGATCAATTTTTCTGAAATTTGTATTGGAATGGTTGATGTTGTAGTTAGAATTAGATGTTAAACAACTATACTGTGTATATTGCTGTGATAAAGTAAGAAATGTATATGAATGTTTGTGTGTTCCATTGGCATTTCAGTCTATGCCACTGTGGTAAGCTTTGGGGATTTCTCTTTACAAATTCTATGCTCATAAAGCACTTTTTATAACCATACACTGTCCAGATTTTAGTTGTGCTTCGAATATCTGATGTAAGAAAGTTAGTACCCTTTTTACTTATAAAAAAAAGTTAGTACCTTTTGTCCTAATTTTTTTCTACATGATGTTGTGCTTCATTATTTGTCAATGTTGTCTGGACTTTCAGTTTTTAGCTATTTGTGCTTAATCTCTGGATGCTTTATTGGTCAATTTGATAAAGATGTCCATCTTCTAGGGGTGCTGGAAAGGCACCCCCCTGTATTCGGCCCACCTGCCTGGCCCCCTAGGGCACGGTGGGATAACCAACCCTGCCCGCACGGCCTTTTCATTTCTTTTTCTTCCCTCTCCCCTCTTATTTATGATTCATCGCCTCCAACAGATCCACGGCAGTGAGGTCTCTAATCCTTGGCACTGCCATGGGTCCCATCTCCTCCAACAGGACGACCCACGGCCGCAGCTGTGGGTCCTTTTGTCCCAAACCCACATCATGGCCGTGGGTCCCATTGCCTCCAACGAAACGACCCATGGCCACAGCCATGGGTCCTTTCATTTGCAGACCATTGGGTGTTTGATATGCTCAAACCCACGGCAATGCCGTGGGTCACGAACTTTGAAGATTCAGTCTGTAGATCATATCTGTTCAGATCTTCAGATTTGGTCTGAGATTATTTGAGTGAGATGAAAACATCATTACCTTCTTGAAGTTGCTTGTGTAGGTTAATGTGTTTGGTTGCTTTTTGGGAGATGGATTAAAACTGCGCATCATACAATTAATTAAATTAGCCATATTTTGTTGTTTAAACATATATTTTCTTCTCTGAAGAAGGAAATCACCTCATCTACGATATGTTGCATATATTCCATTCCTCTTTTTTGGTTTTCTCAAGATAAGTTATGTTCATGTCTTAGGAAGTTTATAATCTACAATCAAATTTATTTTAGTTTATTTTCAAATTATTTGAACAATGATAAACTAGAATTTGTTTTACTTCAGAGGATGTCTTACTCCTGGATTTCTACCGATAAAAAAAACAAATGTCTTATTCCGGGCTTTCTTAAACTCTATGCAGATTACTACCTTACCATGTGGTTGCAGACTATGAAGCAGAAGAGGATGATAGGATCCTCGATTCTGACACCACAGGCCAGATGCCCTCTCGATCCCAACAGTGGGATCATAACATTGCTACCAAAGTTGCGGAGTTCACAGCCACATTTGAGAAGCAGGCCCTTGCCTTCAACATAATATCCCGCAAACGAGCTTTGGGGGAATTTCGATCTGAGGAGAGATTGATGATAGAGCAGGCTCTTCTCCAAGAGGAGAGGCGAGCCATTCTGGACGTAAAATCAGAGATAGAGTCCAGAGAGAAGGCTGGTCGTGAGGCTCATGAGGCAAAATTGCGAATGGCGGCCATGGTCCAGGCAGAGCAAGCTCGAGCTGAATCGCAGGCTCATGCAGAAATGATGGCCCGAGGCCCAATAAGAGCAAGTGCACTTGGGTCCCAGGGCAATGACGTTGCAATTGGTCATGACATGGTAGAGCATGAGCAAGGTGGTATCGCAGATGAGATGATAAATGGATGGGGAAGCAATACTCAAAGGGATGAGAAGGAGCCATCTGAAGATTTCTTGAACGATGAAGAGACTGAAAATGGAGCGGCAGGCATGCAGGATGGGTGGAGAGAAGTAGGGGAATTTGATTTGAACACTAGATGAGACTTGAATGAACAGGGTAATAATGGTAAAAGCTTGACTGCGGCAGAGCATGCATTAACTTTGATCGGGTTCTTTTACTCATCATCTCATACTTCATACAAATGACATAATGTATATTTTAATTTTTTTTTAATTTTTTAATTTTTTAATTTTTTATTTTATTTTATTCTTGTTAAACTAATTGAGTTGTTCAACTTATCATTTATATAATATACACTACATACTTAGTATGGAAAAAATGAAAAAAAAAATTACAAAAGGTGTGATGTGTAGAGGTACTAAGTAGAATTATTCTTTTGTTATTCCCTGTGCTTGCTTTGTTTAGTAGATGGGGAATATTTTAGAGAAAGCTACAAATTTCACTAATCAAAATCAGCATCTCCTGCAAGGAGGCACCAGCCCATAACTTTTATGGACTTGCATGGGGAGTCCCATTTGAGAACGACTGCAGACTAACCCATCCCACGATACACAAGCAATTCCGTTTTCTTTTACAGAATAATGCATAAATACAGACCAACCTTTTTACCAAGTTTGACATTCTCCGCTTTGACTTCTGTCCGGTTGTCCTACAAACTTTGTTGGCAATGTTGCATTTTTTGCGTGCAATTTTACATGAAAAAAAAAAAAAAAAAAATCTTTCCTCAAGCTGGAATGATGCAAGAAGAAGTTGTTGAGGGTGGAGCCTTGTTGGGGTCCGAACAATAATAACGCTAACCTTTCGTGGAAAATCATTACCTGCTTATCTACCTACATATGGAGAAATGAAGAAACAGATTGTCTGCTCGCATTGAGAAAATGACCCTACTGCTATGCTTGCTTCTCACTTTTCAAACCCACACTGACACACTCGGTCATCCATCCACACTTGCACACGTGCAACACCAGAAGAAATACAGCACCAAAAAAAATTAGCTAAACTCTAAATATAGTGAGGGAAAGGGAAAAAAAACCTAAACGGAGCTTCAAATTTTTGGAGCCTGAAATGGTGAAGAGGAAAAGGCAAAAGAATAGACAAAAACTGAGAGTGCCTACAAAATATTAGGAAGCTGAGAATCCAGTCTATGCTGCAAATCCTTGATCTTCATGGAAAGCTCGGCCTTCTGCTCCTTGTAGCTCTGCAGCAAATATTCCTTTCCTTCAATCACCTCCTTCAACTCTCCTACTTCCGTCTTGAGCATTTCAATCCTACCCCCATCTCTTCCTTTCTCGGGCAGGTCAAAATTGCTCTCCTCATCGTGATACCCATTTGCATGGCCATTTATTGCCTCGGGTGGCCAAACTGTTACAGTGGAAGGCTTGTCGTTAGGGCTGACATGTCCCACACAATGATCTGCAATTGCCTTCCTCAGCCTCTGTATTTCCCTCTCAGAATCAAACAAGTCCCGGTTTGCAGCATCAAGTTGCGACTGCAAATGTGTAGAATGTGCTAGTTGAGCATTCAGTGAATTCTGCAACTCCACAATCTGATCTTGCATCTCCAGTATCATATCATCTCTTCTCTTCAACTGTTGCCTCAGTTTGTGAATTACTTCCCGCTTGCTGAAAATATCAGAGCCAGATTCTGAGACACATGGAGAGTCTGAGCAGTTTGAATGGTGGAAAGGCTTTGGAGGCATTTCAAGACGATCAGGAGAAGATGACCAAATAACACCATTTTCCTTGTTAAATTCAGGAGTAGGAACTGTGACCAAAGGGAGAGCTCCATCAGATTCACTAAGCATCTGGCCATTGGCTGGGCACTTAATCTCCATCATGCCATCAGTTCCTGTTCGAAATCCATTATTAACTATGCAAATATATACTTCCAGTTTCATGAATACCATTAGAAAGTTTTTGATTTGGTCTATAATCGTCCAAAGAGGTGAAATTAGGCAATATAGGGAAAAACGATGTAGGGCTAGAGGAAGAGTAACAGACTCCAAGCGGAAAAAAAAAAACGTGTGATTGTCACTTCCACATTGCCACGTTGCCATTGAAGGGGCCAAACAACATTGACTAATACTGGAAGCAAATATGAGCAATGAAGATGGCTTGGTCATATAATAAGTAAACTAGAGAGATATTGACAGGAATGCAACTGATTTTACCTAAGAGTTTCAGGAGTGCAGAACCATAATTAACCATTCATTTCTAACCATTTCTTCCTCTAAATTAAATAATTCTACCTTCTCACAATCTTCCCCCACATCCAAAATGGAAACATATAACACCAGGTAAGCTACAGCCTTTATTCTAAACGCAGATACCAGCAACATTATACTAAAACCAGTATCCTTCACAAAGAAGTATATCGAGCTGCACATCAAATTGCAGGCAATCAATAAATTGATAATAAATCACTAACGCAAGTTTTGGTATAAAAATTATCTTTTCAGAAAGCTAAAAATATATCTGCAGCAAAAACAACACCTGAAATGCAGTTGAAGCAACCATCATCTTCTCGTGTAAAGGAATACACATTTGAATGCAAATGGGAACCAGTAGCATTCCTTCTGTCGGAGGATTTCCCATTTCCTGAATAGTAGTACACTTCATAGTTAGGGGCAGGTATCACTCAAAAGAATTTGCAAATGTTACACATATACAAGACCTTTCAAACTATTGCTAGCATTCTCTTGTTGCTTCGTGTCGAGTGCCTGCTTTAACTTGTAACCAAGGCGAATTGACAATGAACTTAATAAGGCACCCCCAGCAATGAGAATCCAATTTGGTCCTTCACTCTGAAAATTTTTTGACTTTTGAGCTCTAGATACCCCATTTGTTCTTGGTTTCATTTTAAGGTCGGAGGAAAGAATTCTGAATCGTCAAAATAAGACCTACATTGACAATGTCCCAAAATTCTGAATCGTCAAAGTATGACCTTATTTATTCTTGCTATGATATGCAAGACCTATTAGCAGAAACAGGTCATTAAAGAGACAGTTCAATAGATTTTGACATTTTTCAATGAAGAAAGAGGTTCCACGAATTGGAAAAGGAAACAACACAACCAAGACAGTGTTATCTAAAGATAACAAAAGAAAGCTTGAACACAATCCTTTGGGGCCATGCCCACTGGTGAAAAGCCAGCGATTTAACTAGTTCCCCGTGTAGAGAAACTTTCGAGGGTGCAGTGCACGAGAACAGAGTTTACTCTGCAGGGGTGAGTCCAAATGGCCCTCTGCCTTGGAGAGGTTCCACGACATAAAATAAATAAATAAATAAATAAGTAGAAGAAGAAGAAGAAAGAAAGAAAGCTTGAACAATTGTGTGGTCATATTCTAGAAAGTAGCTGATAATATGATGATAAAATTCCAATGTTTAGGAATGTCCATCAACCTAAATCACACAAGAAAAAAACTCAGGTTCTTGATTTAGTTTTTGTAGGACACAATAAAGAAAGATGAATTACTCGATAAATAAATTCATTGGTAACCAAGAACTCCTTAATTTACCAATGGCACCCGCCTAAATCAAATTAAACATATAGTATTATAAGTTGAATAATTCTTCTCATCAGCTACTATTCACTGCACACGCCCCACACCTTATGAAAAAAGATAGAAAAAGTTGTCAGGTGTGGGGTGTGGGGATGAATAGTAGCTGATGCATGGCAAAACCCTTATAAGTTTTACCTTTTTATTAAATATGTATAAAGATTCATTTGTGATTTCCAACATGATGAATACTTCACTGGCTATGTTTGCAATAGAATTTAACTGATAACATGATGAGCTGGAAAACCCCAAACTCCCTAAGTTCACAGCACTCACTAACATAACCAGGCTATTTGGGGAAACAGTCAAATCATGACATTAACGCTAAAACTGATACTTCTACTAATTTAAAGGGGCAAACCATCTAAACCATATTACGTTAACTTCAACTTCATGTCCAAATGAAAAGGAAAGGCAAACTCTAGAAAACTAATCTCAATCTGATATCTTAATCATGAACACGATATTAAACATCTTCTACAAGAGTCAAATGAACATGATACTAAAATTTCCAAACAGCCTAGTCGCACTTCCTAAATAAATCTAGCTGCATTCCATTCTTAAACTTCCTCAACTACATATAGTAAAGCTTCCCAAACATTAGAATATTTTTCCACTTTTCAAATTTTCTGACTGAGCGATGCAAATCTGGACTTGCATATCTCTAATCTTATCTCTAATCTTCAACGTTTCATCCATATCCATCAGCTCTCATGCCTTTTGACTTCCTTACAGGAAATAATTCTACAAACAATTCTCTTTACTTATAAAAAAAAAATAATTCTACAAACAAATACTTGGCACATCTGTCCACAATATATCTCTATGTACAGTCATACTACATCCATACATATGTAAATTTATCGGTCTTATTTTTTGAGGAAATAATCCACATTATGCATGATACACTTCATTTTGCGAAATTCCATCCAATGAAAATCAACTAAGCATAAGAAATTGAAAACAGGGAAAATCGCAGCTCAGAGATGTTGGTTATTCTTAACAGCGATGGCTATTCATTATTGGAACTGGAATCCAATATTACGCAATCAAAGCCACAAAACCAAAAAAAAAAAATGTCCGAAGAAAAAAATTGAAAAAACTCACGTGCTTCCGCCAAAACAAATCTGAAAGTGGAAACAGAATCGTAGAGATTAAAACAAAAAAATTTTTTAAAAAAAAATCAAAATAAAGAAGTTTCTAGAACCATGGAAAGAAAGAACGAACGAACCTCATTCAATAAGAGATTAGGGTTTATGATTGTCCTTCTCTCTCCCCTCCTACTTTTTTCTCTCCTAAGAAACTCCGTCGTCTCCAACCCCCTCGCGCCCTACCTCTCTACTCCTTCGCTGCTCTCTCTCTCTCTCTCTCTAGTGTACAACGTCAAAAAAGGAAAAAACCCGAGGGTTTTGAAATGGCGGCCTTTGGTTGCCACCATTTTCCGTTACAAAAATTTATATACCGTCAATTTAATCCGCTTAAAAAAATTGGGGTGCCGGCAGTTTTTTTTTTTTTTTTTTTAAAGGAATTTGTCGCGACGTTATTGGGTAGGATATACTAAAGAGAAATGATAATCTCTTAAAAAAATAAAATAAATAAATATAAGATTTATATGATAAAAAATTAATTTATTAATAATAAATATCTCATTTTTAAAAAAATTATGCTACCCACAACCGAATATAATATTACTACATGCTAAATCAATAAAAATTAATTTTTATTAATACAAAAAACATAATTTTTTTTATATGAATCGTTTATATCAATATTAAATTTTATTTTTTAATGTCATTTTTATTTTGTTAATTTTATTACAAAATCTGAATACCATACCACTCATATTTTAAATTTATCTAACCATTAGCACATTTTTATAATTTTATTCACCTATGCAAAAATAAAGCAATGATAATGCCTCTACATCATATATATTATTCACGTGACATAATTTAATTTTAAATATAAATTTTAAATTTTATAAATTAAATTATATCACTTGAATAGTATACGATACAGATGCTTTTTTATTCTAATATGTAAAACTTACAACCCTTTATTTCAAATGGATAATAATTATGTATAAATAAAATAAATAATTATGTTATTTAATTTCTACACAAAAGTCTCTAATCGTGGGCCCATATATTTTTCCTTTTTTGGTTTTTTTTTATTTTTTTATTTTTTGAGTCATAGGCAATCTTCCTTTTTCTGTTGCTTCTGTTATACTGTTTTTCATTTCTTTATCTTTCTTTTTTTTTCTTTATCTTTATCTTTTTGTATAAATTTGTATAGGTGAGCAGGAATGATACTTGCCAAAAGGAAATGGACATGGGAGGATTTATATGCTTTGAATTATAAAAGGAAAAGGTGGGGCTAATGAGTATTATTCAGCTGTCCCCCCCACCCTTTGGACGTGAGAATCAAGATTCCAGAGTGTTACAACTTTAATTGACAGCATGATATTATTTATGATTAATAATAATTATTATTATAATTATTATTATTATTATCCACCAAACATTTGATGACTCCAAAGAATAGTTGGTTTAAGTGATTAAAGTCGTTACGATGTGAAATCACTTAAAATATGTCACGTTATTATAAATGACAAGATATGAGATAAAAATATTATTATTTATTAAATTGATTCGTTTGGTTCTTATATTCATCTTAATTCATCATTATAATTTTTTTAAATTTTAATACAAAATATAATAAATAATTTAATTTTTCAAATTTTAAAATAATAATAATAATATTAAAAAATAATATTTTATCATCTCAACTCAATTCAGTTTAACATCTAAACGCAGCCTAAGTGAGGAATGCATGTTCATCATCTAAAAAATCTAGTTAGGGAAGGTTAAATTCAACAAAGACTTTAACAGTATGGAATATTGTAAGATTTATCCATTTGTCTCTTAAATTTTGCCTTGTAATTTAAACAAGTAGACAAGTGGCTAATGAGATCTATCTAATTACTTAGTAAAGAAAGAAAACCAGTATCCTTTCATAGTCTTTATCCAATTACAGATATAGAACATGTAAAGATCATTGATTCTGTTTGCTATTTAGTAATAACATTTGAGAATTGAAATAGGAAGAGTTTTATCCCGTTTTATAGCCATAGAACATGATTTTCTATATTTTTTTCCTTTTTCTTGTGAGTAAGGCTATTTATTATCTTTTTTATCATCATCTCATTATATAATATTAAATAATTGCATGTTGTTAGGAACCTGATGCAACGCACCGTTTGGAAAAATGAGATTAAACGCAGAGCTTCAATAATCGGTGCTATACGGAGCGTTTGGCATTCTTAGAGAATTTCAGCTTATTATTGTATTTTGTCTCTTTGTAATAGTCAGTTGCTAGATGTATACATGTCAGTCTTTTATTTGTATGGTTTGTTATTCCGCATGAGTATATGAGAAGGGACTGAAGGGAGGGAGAGGTATTCTAGAATCTTGTATGAATTGATCTGAGTATGGAGGTTGGAAACCCTCAAAGCTTTCCACTATCAATGAATATGAGTCTATGAGACTCCTTATCAAACACCTTTCTTGCAATTTTATTCTTCGGCAATCACTCTGTTTTTCTATAGCAGCTTCATCTCATTACAAACAAAGCTCAACTTTCATTACATTACAACAGACTACCACCGTAAGTTACACTAAATTTCAAAAGGGTTCACAACACATGTTATTTATTATATTTTACTTATAAACCATTATTTAACGTCATATCGATATTAAGAGAATAATAATAAGAATGATGATAAATAGATTTTTTCATTTCTCATGTGATATCACCAGTCCTACTTTTGAGTAAAAAGATGTTAATGACTCTATAGTCTTCCAAATCCCTTTACATGTTGTAAAGATCTTATCATTTACATGATTCTTCTTAAAAATAATAATTTTTTTTAAACTTCTTTAAAATGAGATTAATTTTTTTTATAAATATTTATTCAATATTTATCTATTTAAATATGTACAAATAATTTCTCTACGATATTCTGTTAAATAATTACTTTCAAACAAAAGTCACCTTATATTAATCTACTTATTGATAATAATGATAAGTGATAATAAAAAATAAAATTATTATTTAAAATTATATGATTTATTGTGATTTAAGAGATAAAGTTTGTGATTTTTAATTATGATGATAAATTTAAGATGAAAAGAATATTATTTTTTAAAAGGAAAAGAGTATTTATAAGTGTGCTACAATTATTCTCGCTAATAGACAGGAGAGATGATTAGATGGGACAGGTTTGTCAGGATCTGGAGCTTGACGATTGAGAGTGCCTACAATTAAGTGATTGTGGATTGAACATTTGATCTAAAACATTACGCAACTTCTTATTATTAATATAATTTTTACATACCATTTTTTTTAATTTTTATTATTTTTTTCTTTTATTAAATATTTAATATATAAATAATAAATAAAATAATTAAATTAGTTTCAAAAAGTAAATTAAAAATATTAAAAAATTTAAAAATTTAAAAAAATATAATGCGTAAAAGTTAGAAAAGTTGTGTAGCATTTCTCTTTTTTAATAAACTCATCTTTTATTCTAACATGTAAATTAGTTTAAACAAGTTTCATACATAATCTTAATATTTTGGTGTCATATTGGATATATAAACTACAATTGAGATCTCAAATAAGGATTTTCTTACTTAATGAAATCGAAAGGATGAAAGTTCTCAATTATTTTTTCATACAATATATCAACCTTAAATTATTCTTCTAGTGCTTATTTAAGTATGAGTTTTGTTAACGTTGTGTTTCGCACTTCTTTGGGCCAGGTTCTAGAAATTCAGATTTCGGGCTGTCACATACACACGTTAAGCAAACACGGGGAATGTGGGCCTTGGTGGTGGCCAAAGCGTCTCTGATGCTAAAGCCAGTATATCTTCTTAGCAGTTTGTCTGTAAGTTTAGAGGAATAAGAGAGAGCTTCTCATACCTAGGGATAAACTTTTATACAAGATTTTTTGAATGAGACAGCTCATTCCTGACTTTGAGGGGCTCATGTATTGTCTACTATTCGTTTGGTTAGAATCCATTAATGCGGCGTGGCTCTTAGGACGGCGTCATTAATATGACATAAAGTCTAGGAAGTGGTGCCATTAATGTGGCGTGACTCCTTATCAGTGCTGAAGCACAAGGCCTTGACAGGGAAGGAGTCGATGCCAAGCGTACTCTCAGGCAACCCAGCCTGCAACTTACCTTGTCAGCTAGACACTACCCGTCTGGGATCGGTGCACCTCTTGGGTGGTAGAGAGAACGAGTCGAAGCCTCTGCGTTGTCGAGGGGTCGCCTCACTCTGGCTTCTTATTTGGTAGAGGAGTTTGGGAGGATTATGTGGCGTTATAAGTCTGGTATCACGTCGTAGATGGCGTAGTGTTGGGTAGTCGGAGGACTAAACTCGTTCTCCACCAGGGGAGAGGGAAGGGGAGGGATGCCTTAGGTCAAGCCCGCTCCTTTGGTCTCCTGAGGAGATAGTATGTTGGACGGCTAAGAAGGTGGTCCGATATTCGCCGTGGGGCGGGTGTGGGCGTCCAATGCATCGCTGGGCAAAATAAACAAGTTAGATTAATCTATCCTCGACCTATGAGTATGGAATTTACGAACCTAGGTTGTTTCACCAGAGTCGCGCGGCGTTAATCACTTGATCATTCTGTTTGGTGGAGAAGGAGCTGGGCGGGGAGTCCAAAGTGCTGCTCATTAGGCGTTCCATTGTTGGAGATGGAGTTGTGTTGGGTAGTCAAAGAACTAGACATGCTCTTCGTCGAGGGAGGATTCAGGATGCCTTAAGCCAAGCCCGCTCCTTTGATCCTTTGAGGAGGTAATTTGTCGGACGACTGAGAAGACGGTCTGTTTTTCACCGTGTAGCGGTGGAGTAAGTTATCAAGCAATTTAAGACTGGATCCACTCTCACCCGTTGACATCACAGGAAATGTAAGTGTTTTATAGCCATAAAACATGATTCCCTAGATTGTTTTCATTTTTCTCATGAGTAATGCTATTTGTTATCTTTTTTATCATCATCTTCTCATCATCTCATTATATGATATTAAATAATTGAAAGTTATTTATTATGTTTCACTTGTAAACCTATCATTTAACGTCATATCAAGAGATGTTAAGAGGATAATGATAAGAATGATGATAAATAGATTTTTCTATTTCTCATATAATATCACCAATCCTACTTTTGAGTAAAAAGACGTTAATGACTCTATAGTCTTCCTAATCCCTTTACATGTAAAGATCTTACCCTACTAGACACGAGATAAATATGTTTACCTAAATCCTCTATCCTCACCTTCAATGTGTTACAAATTAAGAAACAATTTAGCAACTATTTTTTTTAAGGTCCTCCATTCTTGCATGGAACATGATATCAATAGTCACCTTCATTATTTATAAAGAGTTATTATCATGCCTACACGTTGGTGTGTAAATACAATATTTACTGTCAAACCATATCAATTATAAAATTACAATTGTATTTGGATAGTGAGGTGATCTTAAATATTCTGTGAATAGTAATAAAAAAGTAATAAAAAAATAATGATAGAATATTGAATAATAATAAATAGTAATGAAAAGTATGTAAAAAATAATAATAAAATAATAAATCGTAGCGAAATATTCTAAGAATACTTCACTATCCAAACTAGCCCGACAATTTGTTTTACATATTAGTTGATGTGACATACTTTCTACATCAACATTGTGCTTAGTTTATGACTAAACATACTCGTAAATTTATTTTTCATCTATAAATGGATGAATGGAAGATATAACTTAGGGAAGACGCAACATGCCTATTATTAATGTAAAAATGCCTCCATTAACTATACTCTTTTGGTAATATAACGTAATTTTATTAAAACTATAAAATCAAATGTCGCTAATCCGACACCTAGCATTGTTATACACACCACTCCTACAACTTTATTGGCTCCAAATCTTCTAGAGATCTTCAGTTGCCGAAAATACTAATATCAATCCAATATCTCTTACCAAAGAATTTGGAGTTCCTTGATGGATTCCCCAATACAACCAACGAAGCTAGGCCTACCCCTTTCAATCAAAATAAAGAAATCCATAACAATTTAAACTACTAAATCGATTATCTTGTGGTGAACTTTTTCTTGATATCATACTAGCACTAATGGACCGGATCTCAGTGATAGCGACATATAGCACTAAAAGTAATGAAAAAATGCAGTGAAATCTTTTCAACTTGCTTAGTTCTCTTCCATTCTAAATCATATAATGTGCTTATTTATTATTGTTTATGTGAGTTTCTTGGACAGTATTAAATGTTCAAACTTTTAAAATTGAGCAAGAACTTAAAAGAGATCATTTTCTAATTCTAACATACCCTGAACTCAAAACTTCATTAAAATTCAAGGCAGTTAAACTATCAAGTTCTCATTCAAATTGATTAGTTTATCATTTCTTTTCTTTTAAGAAATTAAAAAGTAAGAAAAATTAAATAAATCAAGTAATAAAAAATTAATTATCATTCATAGTAAAATGAATTTGAAAATACAAAGATAAATACATTTCTTTTGTAATTTTCGGATATAAGCAAATTAATGCACCTTATACAATAGACAACTATATTAAAGGCCTTTATCAAATTGTTTGTTTCTCTCTCCAAACCATTTTCTCTCTACCCAAGCAGCCAGCGATCTCAGCCTTTTCGCCCAGGGGGGAGGGTCCCTCCCTCCGCTTGTCCAGCCATCGTCTACCATGTTTATAAGTTTTTTTCTAGTTTTTTTCTTGCTTTCCGGCGATAGCACTAAGATGTTCCGATCTACTGCGTTTCGACCTTCTACGACTGCCATGCACCCCACCATCAGACTCTCCAACCGCCGATCTGTCAGACGAAAGAAGAAAATTGTCCAAACGAGTGGCACATGTGTCTCACGCGCGACTTACAATGCGTGTGAGACCCATACGTCGCCATGTGTGCAGGAGTCTTCTGCCACCACGCGCAACACCATTGGGGTCAGGAACTTCGATTCTCTTAGATCCGAGTGTTAACCTATTCCCTAGTGTGGCGCGTGACCCACACATGCTACCACCGCCAGTGACGGTCCTCTACCGGTGTATCAGTTCATCTTCAAGTTGCTATTCTCCTATGTTCATACTTTTCCTAATCAATGATCAAGATAAAATGGTCGTGATAGTCTTTTTCACGACCATACCAGCAAAATGCAGCACACTCCTCTCAACTACGGCTTTTAGTCATAGTGTTATAGTCTGTTTATCAGACTATATTATAACCACTTTAAGGCAGCTTACCCTTTGTGGAAAATGGGCTGGAGTCAAGAGATTGACTCAAGAACCCATTTTTTTTATTTTATATTCTGATGTTGCTTTTGCTTGCTTTGGGATGATTGTTGGAGATTCCCACCCCATTGAATCTTGTATCTTTGTAATCACTTAGCTTAATCTATGTTATGCTTTTCTTGAGAGAGAAAAAAAACTAAATTAAAGGCCTTAATGACAAACTCCTTTACAACTCTCTCTCTCTCTCTCTCTCTCTCAAACCGTTCTTTTCATCAAACTTACCTCTTTTGTGCAATACTTATTTATTTTTTTGGAAAACATTTGCATTTCATATTGAAACCAACAAACAAGATATAAAGTTTATCTAGACAAATAGCATGGCTTACATGAAGGGACATACTATGCCACCATACTTCACTATCAGTAATGTTCCAAGCATTTTTTGCAAGTTTGTGGGCTGCCTCATTGGCCAATTTGTTCACATATTGTGCTTTGCATTCCTTAAAACACTGCATCGATCTTTTTGTTTCATGCACAAGTGTTCTTTGAGGGATGGAAGAATCACTACCATTTTGAATTTCTCCATCCATCATCAAACAATCACTCTCTAGGATCAGATTTTCAATTCCCATATTCACACAAAGTTGTAGTCCTTTGAACATAGCCAAGATTTCGATGGATGTTGGTTCTGAGACTTCCTCCTCCAACTTGCTAGCAGCCATCACCACATCACCCTTTGAATCTCTCAAACTAACTCCCACTCCAGCCTTCTTCTGATCATATAACATGGTTCCATCAACATTTAACTTTAAGTAGCCTGCTTGTGGGGAAGACCACTTACAATCAGATTTCTGTTGGACCCCTTGCATCTACTTCAATGGATCAGACATACATCTCTTCCCAAATAATCTGTTATGGATGCAAACAAACTTGATCATGCACCATCTTATTTCTTCTGAACCAGAATCTCCAAGTCATCAAAATAAGCTTTGTCAGCTTCTCACTGGTACCATATTCCTTGATAGACATTGCCACTTGTTGAAAATATTTTTTCTGAGCAATTTTTTGAATAGCAGGAAAATATTTACCCAATAATCATAAATGGAAGGGCAGACACAAGGCATGTGTCAGATTTTCACATTGGTTTTTGTAGAAAATACATTGGTCATCCACATTGATATGTTTTCTTCTTAGATTTTCATTTGTAGATAGTCCCTCCCTACATGCTCTCCAAGCAAAGATTTTAACTTTTTGTGGAACCCTTAGCTTCCAAAGAGCAGACCAAAATGATTTTTGTAAACTAGCAATCGAGGATTCCTCATTTATCTGAGTTGTGCAGCTTTTAAAAAATCTATAAGCGCTCTTCACACTGAACTTCCCACTTTTCTCATGATTCCAAATCCATTTATCAACTCCATTACTAGGACTTGGATTCAGCTTCAAGATTTCTTCAACAATCTTTGGATTGAATAGAGCTCTAACCTTGCTAACATCACACCATTTTGTGTCACTGTCAATTAGACTTGCCACCTTCCCATCAATTAATGCAGGCGCTTCATTATGCAGCAGGCTCCTACTGTTAATTTCAGTTTCCAGGTTTTGAAAGCTTGGGATCCAAGAATCCTAAATAATATGCATAGAAAGGCCATCTCCAACACTTCATCCGCCCCCTTTAATCAATACGTACTTAAAAAGAGCTTACACATTACTATAAATTCTATGTTCACTTTTGCATACTCATTCGCACACTCCATTAATGCGATTAGTTGTGTCTTTTATTTAATAAAAACAATTGTTTTGACTAGTCACATTAGTAAAATACGCAAGAAATATATAAAAATGATTGTATGTAGCAGAACTCCTTATTATATGTCTACACCAAAGAAGCAATGTGAAAACTGTGGGCGTCAAAAATATATGATTGATGAAGTTTCAAGACAGCAACTTTATTAGCTTTCTATATTTTTCTCTTTGAGATTGATAGTTCTTTGCATCAATGTTGCATACTTTCTTCCAAGTACTCATGTTTGAGTTTATTTGTTTTTTTCAAATGCCTCATGATGTAACCTTTTATTTAGATATATTCTAAATAATAAACTCTTTTAGGATAGCGATGGTTTAATAGGATATCATAATGAAAGTCAATTTTGAATATACATTTCACATTATTTAATTAAATATTCTACATTCTACATGTTTGATCAATTTATTAAGTGGTAGTTCGGCTCAGGCATAAATGAGAGTTTAAGATATAATATAAATAGTTAAACCTATTTGTCTCCATCTATTTAAACTTTTAAAATAAGTAGTGAATTAAACACCAATATTTTTCATTGCAGCCAACTAGAATATCTCAACCCTCTTAACTATGTCAGCCAAAGTTTAGCTATTGAAAAAACAAATAGATTTTGTCAGGTTGAAATAATCTAAAAGTCCCACCCTCTCACAAAAACGAAAATGAAATTGACCAGAATTTTCCTCTAATCTCATCTCAACATATAAAAATCACTAAAAATAATTCAACTTTTTCAAATTTTAAAATAAAAATGATATTGAAAAATTATATTTTAATAATATTTTAACTTTATAATATTTTTATTCAATTTTTTCTCTCACATTTTTCAAAACCCTATAAAATATCTTAATTTATACTACACTACTATTCACAAATAATTTCAATATTATTCACCAATTTGTCATCTTATCCCATCTCATATAAGCATCCAAACAAGGCTTAAATATGTGATGAATAAAACTTATTTACTAGTTTGATTTAAAAAATTGCCATGTGTCCATTGCATGTGAGAAACCATTTTTTAATGATATTAAAATAATACTCCGACTTAGGTTGTGTTTGAATAGTGAGGTATTTTGAGATATTCTGTAAATAGTAGTAAAAAAATAATAATAGAATATTGAATAGTAATAAAAAATAAGTGAAAAAGAATAATAAAATAATAAATAGTAGTGAGGAATTCTCACTAATAATAAAATACCTGATAATACCTTAATACCCAAACTAGGCCATGTTAGCCAGCACTTGCAATAAAGGTTAATTTTGTATTTCTCCCATGAATTTCCATTCACTTTTTATTTAAACCAAAAGACTCAGAATCCATGCAAGTCTAACTCCATTTCCAAGTTTCAGTATCAATTTATCCCTTCTGTGAAAATAGCATCAATTTGAATGAATATATGTGTAAAAACATGAGAATATTCTTAAGATTAAAACTAAACATTTCAATGGTGAATGAGAGTAATTTTTTCGTTTTATACATATTTCCATAAAGTTTGGGTGATAATTGTACTGAAATATAACCAATCCCAAAAAAAAAAAAAAAAAGATTAAAAAACAGAAGGCCAGAACCTTCTAAAAACTATTCCTACTCAAAGCTCCCAGCTCACCCATGAGCCATGACCGTCTCCTTTCTTCACCAGCATTCAATTGAAAATATTAAATGATAAACCCAAAGGCTTTTCATTCAATATTAGACCCAACAGCTCACTGCAACTCTTATTTAAAACGAAAAATGCTAGTTTTTGGGAGGCATGAGAATGTGCTTTAAAGAACTGTATCACAAGCAACTTCAAAGTATAAACAGGGTTCTTAGAATCAAGAATACAGGTCGAACTTCTTATGCATTTCCCAAGCTTGAGTCAGAAATTAAGACTGCAACCAATGCAGTTAGACTGTGCACCACAAAAATATCAGTATTAAGAAAATGACAAACAGATAACACTTTCATAACCACGAAAAAAGAATCGGTTGTATCATCAGTGGCAAACCTTATTCATTCTCGTGCATATTGCCACCTCTGGTGACTTATTCCGGCTTTCGACATGTAATAATAGCAAATTTAATTAGATCCTTCTTATATCCTTCGATCATCAAAGGCATAGCCAACGCTCCTTTTATGGTCTTTAGTCCTGATACACTCGTAATTAGGCACAAACTAAGAAACTGGGTTTAGTGAAAGTTAACACTCGTCTTTAGCAATTGGAGTCATTTTGCTGAAGGTAGAACAGATATAGCAAAATATTCGAGCAGGTAAAGATTTAATGTTTAAGAATAAGATTATCCTAGTTTAAACAAAATTACTGAAGATTTTACTCCAGGCAGATTCAGTGTGTAGGAAATGATTGCCACAAGAATTGGTAGAGGGTGAGATGATGGATTTAAAATTCACTGATATTTGTGTAACTCACTGACAAAAGAAATAAATAAGTATCAAGAATATAAGAAAATAAATCTCAAGAGACTTAAAGGGAATGAATTATAATTGCCACAAGGATTGTGATTAAACTTACCACTTCGCAACATTGATGTGAGGCCCTTCCATGTCAATGCAGACCGTATCACTGCTGGCCAAAATGGGGCAACATTTTGAGACCAATCTGCTGCCTTAATATCCTGCCATGGTGGTAAATAATTTATTTTATTTTTTCCTTTGGGTGGCAAAGGAACTTATTGTTACAATATACACAATTGAAGTTTTTTCCGGGGACAAGATGCAAACTAAAACAAACTATCAAAGATCACATTAACTTGCACCTTTAATCGATCAAAAAAAGGGCTTTGACATGTTTTTTAATAGTAAAAATGGGCTCAAATATTAAGTTCAAAGCAGTTTGTTTTCTCATCAGTTTTTTATCTGCCTCAAGGTAATGAGTGGACAAATTCTCGGGCTAAAACTTGAGTTTCGAGCTCTTTTTTCCATCCAATAGGGCAGGAGATTAATTACCTGGAGAGAAAGGGACTGCAGTAGTTTGACATAATCAGCAGTAGAACACCACGCTGGAAGATAATAAGAATTACATATCTTGTTCAGAAGCTCTTTCTCCCATGGCTGCAAGGATTCCTCAGAAGGCGCGAGATCCCTATGGCACCATGTTACTATTATTATCGTTCCTCCCGGGGCTGCAACTCGAGCCAACTCATTAACAAACTGCCAGTTTCGGAGAGGAGAGGAAGTTAAGATCTCTATAGGACAATAATCCAACATACAGTATAAATGAAAATTCAAGCATAAATATCTTCAGCTTTTAGAGTCAAACCTACAGGCATTGAAAAGAAGCGAGCTTAATGGGATGGAAGAGAGAGAGAAAAACCTTTGTTTTATCAGGCATGTGTTCACCACTCTCCATGGACCACACGAGGTCAAATTGCCCATCAGGAAATGGTTGATCCAAAGCATCCGCAACTTGAAAGGAAACCTGCTAATTGTTGATATCATTACAGTCAACACACGATGTCTAACACTTCTTGTCTGCAGTTATAGAAATGTTTAGGTAATCATGCTATGGAGATAAATAGGTTACATCAATAACAAAGAAAATACAACTTTGGTTTGCGCAGCCACATGGAGAATCACCTAATTTTACAATAATGCCCACCAATTGACGAGACAAGTAGGTTTTATCCATAAGGCCTTTCGGCAGAATGCAGATATTCCAGTCAATCAGATGAAAGCTCTAATTAAAAATGAACATGCTTGAAAAAAAAAAAATTAAGCTCAAATATTTAGTTATAACTTCAGCATGCATATTCGAAACCTTGCCCCAAGTTTCTAAAAATTGAAAACCTCCCAAGCTGCCATTGGAATTGATTTATAACACAGAGCCATCAATTAGACTGTAACAAAATTTCTGAAATATATTAGGAAACTGATTCTTAAAAGGAAATGTTAGCAAAAAACATGGAGACATTCTTGTCCCAGGCAAGGGAGTGGTACTTCAGACAATAGTAAGTAGGCAAAGAAGAATAAGAGCTTTGCTACTTATCATCTTCACACACCACATACTATATTTATTTTTATTCTTTTATTTTTTAATTTTTAATTTTGTTTAGTTTTATTCTTCCAAAACTAATGACTTCTTCTACTCAATATCCATCCATCACACATTTTGTAAGAGAAAACTAAAAAAATAAAAAATTATATTTGATGTGTGGTGTAAAGATCATAAATAGATTTTTTCATATATATATATATATATATATATATATTTTGGTAAGCTGAAAACCAAAATCATATTTACCTTGTCGGCTAGTCCTTGAGCAGCAGCAAGAGAATTAGCTCTTTGGGCCTGGACAGGACTAAGGGTGATACCTTGGCATTTGGCCCCAAATTTTCTAGCTAGGTATCTGGAGCTTCCTCCAATCCCACACCCAACATCAACTACGCTTTTAGGCCTTTTCTTTGGGTCCTCTGAAAGCAAATTCAAAAGATGTTGAAAGCTCATTTTCATTCACAAACACAAGGACAAGCACAAGCACATGATAATAAAAACATACGAACTACCCAACTCAGGTGCTGCTATAATTCAAACGAATTCCTTTAAACTTCTTATAGCAGAGTTTACATCCGAGTGAAAAAACTGTACTTCCGAAATTACTAAAAAAGTTTAGAGAAAAACTCTCTCCAAAATCGAATTCTCGAAATTTCACCCATTTTGTTTTCAAAACAGATAGTTGGCATCATGTCACATCATCATTTACACCAGTGCCACATTTACTACCTTAGTCCTTTTGGATGAGAGGCATTTAATTGCTTTCATAATCGTTTCTTTTGTTTTTCCATTCGGCAATCGTGTCGTTCATAAACAGAAAAAGGCAGTTGATGGAGTGAAGTGAGAGAGGGAGAGGAACCGACCCGAAATTCCGGAGAATCGGAGCGCCTCTTCGATCATACGGATCTGGGCGGCCCGATGATCCGAAACGGAAACCGTAGAACCTGGGTCATAGAAGCCATGGTGCATGTGGTCGCCCCAGATGTCCTCCCAAACTCCAGACGACTCGTCGTAGAACTCAGCTATGCCCTTCTTAAGCACAACCCCGTCGTCCTTGGCATCTGCCTCGACCCCACGTGTCGTCGCCGACGCCAGGGCAAACGTCAACCTCCTCATGGAAGCGGGCGCACGAGGAGGGAGGAACTGGAGCTGAGGCTTCAGGCGGCCCGTTAGAAGATGTTGACACGTGGGGGAAAATGCTGCGGTCATCGAAGAAATTGAGAAATCTCAGTGGCTTCCTTCCGCTGCTTCCTCAGGCGCTGGACGAAGGAAGAAGAGTGAGTGAGTGGTACACAGTGTTGCGTCCAAAATGATATCGAGCAATATATGGAGCATTCCAACGATTCCTTTTATCCTTGACTTTAAAAAAACATCATTAAAATTTTTTTTCCGTACTAATTTTTACAATAGTGCTTTAGAGATATAATCCATTCAATTTGATCTGTTTTTAGATAAAATTTAAAATTAAATTGGTATGAATTTATATTTTCAAGAATCGTAATCGATACTTATTTTATCGATTCCAACCCAATTAGATCTAATTTTTCGATTTTAATATACTATATATCATATTATATAATATATATATTATAATATATAATACTATAGTAATAATAAATTATTATATATTATAATATATAGTGATATAGTATAAGTATAAGTATAATATAATTTAATATGATAATATAAGATTTTAAAATTTAATATTATATTAATTAATGATTTATCATCTAATACAAAACTATTTTATATATAATTATATATTATATATAAAAATTATATACAATATACAAAATTATAATATATATAAATCGGTCTGGTTTGGTTTGATCCGATTATAGAAAAAAAATTTGAACTGGTTAGATTTTAACTAGTTTTAAGAAAAATAAAACCGATACAGGATCAAATCAAACTTGTTACCAGATCAAATCCATCCGTCCGGTCCAATTTACCGGTTTACCGATTTTTTTTACACACCTGGCCCTAATCAGTTTATCTGTTTTTTTCTCTATATTATTTAAATATTCTTTTTTTAAATATTTTTTATTTATTTTAAATATTTCTTCTAACTACCAATAAATTTGCAAATTAAAGATAAAATAATTAAAATTATTTTAAAATTATGAACAATATTTTCTACATCTCGAAGATTATTATAAAAAAATATAAAATAAAGATTAAATTACAAAATTCCTTATAAGGTCTTTTAATCAATTTTTTTTATATTTTACAAAAATATATATTTTATATAAACTATCGTGAATATTCTTACAATCTCCAAACAAATCTCGCATAAATATTTTATAAAAATATGATTCTTCTTAAAAAATAATAATTTTTTTATACTTCTTTAAAATGAGATTAATTTTTTTTTAAATATATTTATTCAATTTTTATCTATTTAAATTTGTACAAATAATTTTTCTGCGATATTGCCTCTTTGAAAATTCTGTTATAAATTTACTTTCAAATAAAATCACTTATATTAATCTATGATAATAAAAAAAATGAAGATAAAAAATTATTTAAAACTAACATTATTACTTATAATTATATGATTTATTGTGATTTAAGAGATAAAGTTTGTGGTTTTTAATTATGATGATAAATTTAAGATGAAAAGAATATTATTTTTTTAAAGGAAAAAAATTATGAATGAATTTTGGAAAAGAAGACAAAAACACAAACAGTTCGAAGGAAAGAATCATTATAAAAGTAATGGAGCTTGACGATTAGATGGGACAGGTTTGTCAATATTCCCGCAAGTAGACGGGACAGAAGATGAGATGGGACCGGTTTGTCAGAATGTGGAGCTTGACGATGAGAGTACCTCCAACTTATTTGGAATAATCTAGATATTTTATGAATTATAATAAAAAATAATAATAATTAAATAATAAATAATGCATTGGCTATCTAAACGAATCTTGACGGCTTATTTAGATAATAAGATAATATAAGATATTTTAGATAAAATTTAAAAATTATTAAAATATTATTTTTTAATATTATTTTTATTTTAAAATTTAAAAAAATTAAATTTTTATTATATTTTGTATAAAAATTTAAAAAAATTATAATAATAAAATAAAATCATTTCTATATTCACACATACCTTAGTGATTGTGGATTGAACATTTGTCGCATGATTCACCGCATCCAAAATGATAACGACTCATAACTCTATATTATAAAATTAAAAAATATTTTTAATAAAATTATATAAATATATTAATTGATTTGAAGTGAATAATAAATTAATTATAAAAGAGTTGAAAGTATTTCATTATCCTTTCTGACATGTATCAACAACTGTCACCAATGTCGAGACTAGGCATTTTGTTGTAAGGGGTCAAATTTTAGAACATAAATCGTTTATGTAAAATTAAATCTTACGTTTATTTTCATGACAAATTGTAAGAAAATAACTATATAGAAAATAATATTTTATAATGAGAAAAAAATATTTATAATTGTGAATTATACAACCATTACGTAATCGCTATAAAAAAAAGTGAATAAAATATCGGACCCACATTAAAAAAATTAAAAAAAATTAATTTTTTAATAATAGATCTCACTTTTTTTCAAAGCGATTATTCGGTATTTACGCATTTAACAGTTGTATGTACAATTATCCTATTCACATTTTACATGAAACCTTTTTTTTTATTTTTATTTGGAGGAAGGGAGTTTCAAACTACAGATCTCCATTTTGAAGGTTGGGGATTATGCTAACCATTTTGGAGTCAATAAGTTATGCCAACCAAACCTCCATTTTGCATGAAACTTGTTTAAACTAACTTACATACTAAAATGAAATATGAACTTATTATAAAAGAGAGGTCTGGAGTTCAAAACTCCCTTCCAACAAAAAAAAAAAAGTTTTATGCAAAATTCGGATATTTTGATACCATATTAAGTATATAATGCTAGCACTGAGATCTCAAACAAGGATTTTCTTACTTAATGAAATCTAAAAGACGAAAGTTCTCAGTTATTGTTTCATACAATATATCAACCTTAAATGATTCTTCTAGTGCTTATTTTAGTTTGGGTTCTGTTAACGTCGTATTTCACGTACCTTTGGACTGAGTTTCAAAAACTCGTGTCTTCAAGCTATCACCTACACACTTTAAGCAAACACAGGGAATGGAGGCCTTGGTAGTGGCTGGGGAGTCTCTGATGCTAAAATCAATATATCTCCTTAATAGTTTGTGAGTAAATTTAAAGGAATCAGAGAGAGCTTTTCGTACATGAGGATCAACTTTTATACAAGGTTTTTCGAATGAGACAGCTCATCCCTGACTTTAAGGGGCCCATGTCCTGTCTACTATTCGTTTGGTCAAAATCCATTAATGCGGCGTGTCTCCTAGACGATGTCATTAATGCGGCATAGAGTCCGGGGAGTGGCTCCCTGACTCACGTTACCCTACGAACGTTCATTGTCAGCCCTTTCCATGCTTGCTGTTAGGAGCACTGTTTTGGATTTCATACCGTACCGGCTAGTATGGTCGAAATTTTTCGTACCGGCCGTTTGGCCGTTACAGGTACCATATATGTTTCATACCGACCCTACTGGCTTCAATTTCGGCCTGTACGGGCCGATATTTCGGCCTTTGTTTTTGTTTTTTTTTTTTCAAACTACAAGCTTATTTTTTAACCCTCAATTCAGACTAGACTATTTATAATTTATATATATATATTTATATATAATTTATTTATATATAGACTATTATTTTAGAAAATAATTTATATATATTTTTATATATAATTTATTTATATATTGACTATCTCGAAACGTTATCCCGAAACGCTATCTCGAAACGGTACCGATACCGAAATATTTCGTTCAAGTGCCTTGACCGGTACGACGTCCGGTACGGTATTCAAAATATCGGTTAGGAGATCAATGGCTCCCCGTATCTCCCGTCCATCTGCCTACGCAAGTTCCCTAGGGTTGGGTGTCAACAGGAATGTCAAAACGGTGAGTCTCATTTGCCCTTTATCGTCCGCTCTTCCCACTTGTGGGTCGCTTCATGGGCGAGTTTTGCTCATGGGCTGAGTGTTTTTCAGAGGGCCCATTGACTTCCTTTAGCAAAGGGTCGTAGGGCTCGGTTGGGCCATCGGACTAGCCTCCCTAGTGATTCTTTGTGGGTTTGCTTCTAGGGCTTATGGGGGAAAACCCTCTTACAGTTATCCTGCCAATTCTTGTCAAACTAGTCCTATAAGAATTCTTTTTTTCCTTCATTTTTATCCCGCATAAGTTCCTGCCTTTGCCATGTTGAGGCCTCCTTCTTCAAAAGGGGAGGGTTGCCGCCCTCGACCCTCCTATTTGCCAATTTTCGAGCTCTCAATCATGTCTGTGTGCCTTTTTGTTATTTCATCAATGTTATTTCATTCAAGTATAATAAGCTCATATTTCATTCTAGTATATTTCATTCCAGACCTTGTGCATATCTTATTGGCTCCATGGGGCGCATGGCTTCTCACGATCTTGGGATTCCAACCGTCGATGGGGTTTAATTAAACCCCCTGCATTCGTCCTTGGGAACCATTTTGCCTCCTCTTCCTTTCTCTGAACTATTCGCGCTCCTCCCCTTCTTCAAGTTTCTCTCTGTGTGCACCCTGTTTTCCTTCCCCTTATTTCTGCATGGCTCCAAAGAACCCTTTGCGTTTTGTCTCTAAAAATCCTAAGCTTGCCAAGCCTCAGGGATTTTTCACATATCCCCGGAAGCCTAGATTCTCCCGAGCTCCGCACTGAGTCACAGAGGTTTGACGGGTTCTCATGGCGTTCAGTGGTGACTCCCGAAGAGTTGGAGTTAGGTCGACTTATAAAGTGCCCAGTATCATGGAGTTCGAGGTGTCATCTCTCGACAAAGGGGTCATGGACTCCGAGAGATATGTGTCAAAGGTGGCCATGTACCCCAACATGTTCTCCAGCGGCCTTAGGTTGCCTTTCTGTCATCCAATTCGCGATGTGTTAGACTACTTGCACCCGACACCTGCCCAATTCCACCTAAATGCGTGGAGGATCTTGGTATCATGCTGCGTCATCTACCAGCGAGCGCTGGAGAAGGAGGGTTCCAAGTTCCCTGACCTCACCGCGTGCGAGTTTCTCCTAACCCACAACTTTTTGAAGCAGATAGGCAACACTTGTAGTTTTAGATCCATTCAAGCGTTGACTCGCTTGGAGTTAAAGTACAATAGGGTGAAAGGGTGGAGCCGGCACTTTTTCTTCTTGTCCGGTAGGGCATGGGAGTTTCTAGTAGGGCAGGCCAACTGGCCTAACTATCTTGTTCGCACCATCTGGGGGGTCATGGGCGATGACAAGAGTTCACAACCCTCGGCGACTCATAAGGAAGTGAGCCGAATCGAGGTCATTTGTGCTTGGGTGAAAGCCTACCCAGAAGATATTTTTTCGAAGACGCTACTGGATGAGGGCAATCTTCGGTGATACTTGGCTCCTCCGGCCAACACGCATTTCACTGACCGGACCGTACCGATACAGGATACTGTGTCCCAAGTCCGTAGACATTCCCCCAACCCGCCAATGGAAGGGAAGGGGAAGAAGCCCAAGAGGGAGTCTCTTGGCAAAGTCGACTCTAAATAGATGCTCGTTCCCCCTCTAGAGAAATCTTCGGTCGGGGTGCTAGTTCAGCGGCCAAAGCCGAGGTCGCGACAGTGAGACTGCGGACTCACTGTCGCGACAGTGTTAGTTGAGGTCAGCAAAGCTTCGGCGGTTGCGGCCAATGCTAGGGCTCTGCTGCCCTTCACTAATGCCATCCCGGCCTAGGCTTCGGTGGAAGCTAGGGTCGAGGCCGAGTTTGGTGTGGGTGGTAACACCCCGACCGCAAATGTTGGTGCCTCTATCCTTCATTGACGCCATCTCGACCTTGGTGTCAACGGGGGCTGGTGACGAGGTAGAGACAATAGCGGCGGGAGAGACCGAGGGAGCCTCCCTTGGGCCTGTTCCAAATGTCTTGGCTGGTGAGGCTCCAGCAGTTTCCACGGACACAGGGGTTGGAGAGATTTTGAAACATGTCGTGGGAGGTCCATCCCTGTCAAAGGGTAATGTCGTGGTGCTCGAAGACCCTTATGAGGAGAAAGGGTGCTGCCCAAGGACTGACGGTAGGCGAAGACTGTCCCACCAGCATCCAGGACATGGCTAGGAGGCTCAGAGAGTTCTTCTCCGAGGTCCGCTATCAACTCGCCATATCTTCTTTTGAACTTTCTTGGTGACTTTTCCCCTTGTTGCTAACTCAAAATTTATGTGAACGGGTGTAGGGCAGTTGGCAGCATTCATTGTGGACGACTGGGTGGCCTTAGAAGGTGAGAATCGGGCGCTCTGATCTTTAGTTCTATTGGCCTTGCACTGTGCCAAGGAGAAGAGGGAGAGGAAGGAGGACTTGGAGGAGTTGGAGGAGACCCTTGTCAAGGTGCAGTTCAGTCGGTGGTAGAGGCAGAGGAGGATACTCTGGTTTCATCGGCGCAATGCCCAACCCATATCCGACTTGACAAGGTGCCAGGTGGAGGCCGGCTTGCATCGCCTTGAAGTGGCAGTATCTGAGCAAGCTGACAATGTGAAGTTGCTCAAACAACACGACTCCAACTCTCGGTCATACAAGTGGTTAAAAAGGAGGTTCGAGGAGGCCTTCAAGTCTCTACAGAGAAAGATGGACGCTCTCAAGGCCAAAGACAATAGAGTGAAGGCCTTTAAGTTTGAGAAGACCGAGGCCGATCATACGATAGCCTCCCATGGGGCCACCATCTTGGACTTGCGCTCTCACCTCGACAGTGCCGAAGTCGTCCTTCCCCAGTTGCGTGAGGAGTTGTCGCATGTACGCTTGGTTTGCGATGATGCTTGGAACTACGGCTACTTGGAGGACTTGGAGAGAATGAGAGATCATGTGCTCTTGACTCCCCAAAGTAATTTGAGGGCACTGAAAGTGCAAGGACTCCCTCCGGACCTAGTGGCGCCTCGGACAAACCCCACCAGCTGAACATTTCCCTTCCTACGCCGATGTATTTCTTTTTCTTCCGTTTATGAAGTTATGTATATCATTCATTTGTACACTTTTAATTTATCAATAAAAGTGCCTTTCCTTTTTCTTGGTCATTTATTCTATCTATTCCTTTGGTTTTTCTTCTGTCAGCTCGGTAGGCTCGATGCAAGAGATAAGTCGCATCCGGGGAGGATGCGATTCTTGGCTCACAGCCCTCTTCATCGGCATTGCGAGTCCATAGGGATGCATGTTGGGCCCCTTGGCATTCCCATCGACCTCGTAATTGGGGCACAGGAAGAGGCGAGTTCACAGAGACACGACACTTGGCCTCCCTGATTTTCTCGCCAGCCTCATAGACTGATAAGTCTGTGGAGGCGTGGTGACGCCTGGAATCTCGGCTACCTGAAAGGTTTTAGAGAGCAAGAGATCACGTGCCCCCAAATCCCCGAAGCGATTCGAGGGTACTGAAAGCGTATGTACTTCCTTTGGATTCGTTGACTCTGAAGCATGAGACCTTGACAGGAAAGGAGTTGATGCCAAGCGTTATCTCAGGCAACTTCGCCAGCGCTTACCCCGCCAGCTAGACACTACCCTTCCTCGGTATCGGCACACCTCTTGGATGGTGGAGAGAACGGGTTTGCACCCTTTGTACTCTCCCCCAGGTTGAGTTGAAAGACTGGACCTCATTTCTTTTACTCACTTTTTATTTTTCTATTTTTCTTTCTCATCTTTTTCTTCTTCCTTCTTTTTCCAAAGAACTTTTGAGATTTAAATGTATTTTTGCACTAACTCATATTTACTGTGAATTGGTTGGTTCTGCCGGACTGAGTCCGAGGAGTAAGGGGGTCAGTTGGATTTGAGGATGGAGTTGTTTGTGTGATTGGGTTATGTTGGGATTTGTTGGTTGTTGGATATTTGTGTCATGTCATGTACATTGCATAATTGCACGCAAGTTCATATTTGTAAATGAAAACTGGATTTTTGAATAATTGCATGCATGTTTCTGTGTATATTTGAAAAATGGGCTTTCATATAAGAAATGATTTTTGGGTGCGTGCGTATTACTAGGGGTGGGCAGCGGGGGAGAGGGCCTAGCGGGGCGGGATGACCCCAGAGGGGCCCCGCCCTGCCCCCCGCTCCGCACCACATATATAATTTTTTTATTTATATATATAAATAAATATATTGTATAGATATATACAATTTATTAAAGACTTACAATTGTATTCAAGTCATTGGATTGTCTTGGCCTCCTAGACCAACCTTTATATAGGAGGCCAAGGTAATACAATAGTCATCCTTAAATAATGTGAGACTTACTACTATATAAAGGAAAACTATTGTATTGTCTTGGCCTCCTATATAAGGTTGGCCTAGGAGGCCAAGACAATCTAAAATTTAAATCTAATGAGTTTAAGTTCTTTTTATATTTATAAATTTTAATTTATTATTTAAATTATATTATAATTTGGGTCTAAAAAAATATTTTTTGACCAAATTTGTTTTTTTAAACACAATGCATTGGCCTAGGTGGGGGGCAAGGCGGATGGGATTTTTTTCCCCCGCCCCCGGGCACAGGGTGGGGGGTGAGGGAAAAACCCCTACCCCTGCATGGTGCGGGGCGAGATGCGAGGGAGGGTACCCCCTACCCCGCACCATGAGGGTATCACCTCTACGTATCACGACCCTAAGCCGAGATGGGGTATTATCTCGGTGTAGTTCCCCTGGTCACTCGGGAGCGGAATATACTGAGTGACGTCCCCTGGGTTGTCGTTGGGCGACAACGGGATCGGACGGGATGGTAACGCTCTCGTGCCAACTTCGTGACCCCTCTTGATGGCAGGGGCTAGAGGATGCTTGACCACGAACACGCTAGGTGTGGAACTGGACATCACTCGTTACTAAGTCACACACACGGTCGTTACCCGTGGTGTGACGAAGGGAGCCAGAATATGCAGATGATCCTTAGGGGGGATCATGGTGCATACGGTTAAAAATGGATATTGGGCTATTTTCTGGGAAAATGGCAGTTTTTTATAAATGGATATGTGAACCATTTTCTGGGAAAATGGAGGATTATTGTTTTTGGCCATTTGCAGGAAAAATGGTGGGAAATGTTTTTATGGATATATTTTGGGGATTTTGGCGTGCATTGGAAATATTCATTTTTAGGGAAAATGGTGTTTTGGGTCTAATGCATATTTCATCATATGCATGCATAATTGTTGGTTACATTAATGCATTTTTATCTCGTGGGTTGTTTGGATTATTACTTACATGCGGTACAGTTTTATGGTATCGCAGATTTTGATGCTGATGTCGAGCCTGAAGATTTGGCTCCGCCAGGGGAGTGATTTGGGATCACTCGTTATGTGTTCGGTCTTTGTATTATTTTTTTTGGGATACTTGTATAACTCTTTTTAAACATTTTATTTAAGTAAATTTGTATTAAACAATTCAGGTACTTAGTCGACTTACTAAATTATCCACTGCTTTGTTTATTGTACATTGTTGCATGTACACACACTTATCGTTGGGATGCATGATCGTGTTGTCATCATCCGGGCGTCTCGATTCCCGAATTTTCGTACGTGAGGGTCGGAGGCGCCATAGGTGGTATCAGAGCAGTTCGGCTCTGGGTAAAACCATATGTCCCGTAGGTGAAGTACTAGGTTTTTTTTCTAAAGTTGTAAATTGAAATTATTTAATTTAAAGTATGTTGTTTTTATTGGTTTTATTTATTTTATTGTATACTATGTTTGTTTATTTATTTTATTTGTTTTATTTTATTGTAGGTTATTGTATTTGTTTTAATTACTTTAGTGTGTACTACTTCATTTGTTTTATTCATTGTCGTATGTTACTTTATTTATGAAATTTTATTTTATTTATTTTTGTTTTGTTTTATTTTGTTTATTTTGTCAGGAGTTGAATAATGGGTTAAGGGTTATGCTATGGCAGGAAGATGGTACGACCGTGAATGCCATTGTTAGGCATGGACATTTAGTGTAGTAAGCCTGAACACTTAGCTATTGGTTTGTTTTTAACATCGAGGCTCGAAGGGAACGACATGGTCTAGATGAACTCTATGGAGTAGGAACTCAAGTCGCAACTGAGGAGGGGAATAGCTTTAAATCACTTAGGATAATTGAGGTCTTAGGTTCCGTAGAACTTATGTAATGAGTCTATGGAGTAGGAGGTTGTAAGTTCAACGAAATTCAATGATAGATTTACGAGAAGTTCATCTAAGGTTTGAGGCCCTATAGTTTTTAGGAAATAAGTTTATGGGATTTAAGGTGGTAGGTTCAACAAGCATTTGAGAGATTACTTAAATTAGAAGTTTTAGATTTTGTTAACTTGGATAAGCAATTTGGTATCATTTGGGATTGTAGAAACTATAAGTTTTTTTAAGGCGATTGTTTTATTATTGGATATAAGTTCATCGATTTTACATATTTTGGAAAGTGATTCTAATATAGTTTAAGAATTTAGAATTGCAAACTTGACGAACTGATTTATAATGAGATTGAAGTTTTTAGTTCCGTAGGCTTGGTACGCTAGCTTGATCTATTTTGGAGATTGATTAGTCTGTAACCATTAAAGTGGGAATGATTGTTTTTAGCTCGAGGTTACAGTGACAGGTTTATGATTTGATCCATGTCAATTTTAAGGATAATAGATGGTGCAGATTTAAGAAATTATTCCTGTTAATTTCGAGGATATAGATCCAGATGATGCAAATGGTAGTGATGGATCACTTACCCGTTGGAGTAGTATTGGTTTGACTAAGGATGCATGAGATCGACGTGTAATAGTTGTGAGTGTGTATAGATTTAAGAGAGTACAGGTCCAAGTCCCATTTTTGGTTTGGAAGAAGTGGCCTTGGTAGGTGTTGAAGAGGAGTTGATACGATAGTATTTGATTCAAGAGATTTTGACTTGGAGTTTTTGGTGAGTAGATTGGAGTGCGCAGTCGAAGCGGGTTGCTCAATGGAGTGATGGTTAGCCATAATTGTTGTGATTACCTTTAGGAATGAATTGTGACTTGAGGTCACATAGGAATTTAAATTGTGAGGCTATACTTTCCTTTGGAGATTGAGCGTCCAGTTGAGAGAATTATGAACATTGTTATTTAACTTGAAGAGAGATTGTTGGGTCGCCATGTATGACGTATGATAAAATCTTGGAAGTTAAAGCTTAGGCATCAGCGATGGATAACATAATCAAGTATGTGAGTTAATAAAGCATTAGGATTAATGGATGTTGTACAATAATTTTTGGTGGATTGAAGATTTGAGCAGTATGGCTTGCCTTGAGATTTAAAAGTAGGTGGCCGAGTTACCAAGAAGGTTTCGATAATGTTTTGGTGAAGTCAATGGTGGTTCGTAGTGAGTTTAGCTACCGCTAGATTATATGATATTCAGAATTTAGGTGATGAGCTTTTAAGTATAGGTTGTCGAGTAGAAGTTTATAGGCGCTCTTGTTGGTTGGTCGGAATCTGATTCGAGCCTTTTAGGGTATATTTCTTATCTTAGATGAGACGTGTATATTTGGGGTGATGTTACTTGTTTTCAATTTGGGATGCTGAGGTTGATTGATACTGGTTTTCTGTCAATGATCATGGATGTATTTTACGGAATATTGATTTTGATTAAGGCAGCGAGAGTTAATTGAGGAATATGAGTGATAACTCATGGTTTGGGAAAGTGAGTACTTTCTACCAAAATGTGGTAAGAGTTTTCTGGTTAGTAGGTATGGAGCCACCTTGTACTCGATAGTGTTATTTTTACAAGGACATAAATTTTATGCATGAAGCGAATTATCATAGTGCGAAGCAGGAACGTGATATTTTGGTTGTAATTAGGAGTTCGAATTTTGTGCTGATTTTGAGGGATTTGTGGTGACTTGAATTTTTGAGACGATACTTGTAGTTGGAGATTAATCACTCAGTTGTACCAATTATGTTATTGATGGTTAACTTTGGAAGTGGCCATAAAGTTACCAAAGGTAGAATACAATGAAGGTTTGGAAGTTATATCGTAGGAGTCGATTGAGGTTAGTACAAATTATTATATGGAGCTATTAATCACTGGAAATTACTGGATGTTGTATTAAGGTTCATTGGAAAAGGAGATTTTGGATAACATAGCCACCCTAGGAATACTGGGCGTGATGTGCTACTGGGGGACTAATGCAAGTATGATGGATATCGCCATGTTTATGGAGAAATGTGACACGTGCCATCAAGTTAAAGCTGGGCATCAGAGACCTACTGGTAAACTTCAACCTCTCCTTATTCTTGAGTGGATGTGGGTTGACATTTCTATGGATTTTGTAATGGGTTTTCCAAGGACTCCTAGTGGAAAGAACTCAATTTGGGTGATTGTTGATCGATTGACCAAGAGTGCCCATTTTTTGCCTAGCAATAATATCGACTCTTTGGGAAAGCTAACTCGGTTATATGTCAAAGAGATACTACGTTGGCACGGAGTACCCAAGGGTATTGTATTGGACCGGGACCCGCAATTCACGTCCCATTTTTGGAAGAGTTTGCAGGCAGCTTTAAGCACTAAGTTGAAGTTTTGTACTGCATATCACCCTCAAATTGACAGTCAATCAGAGTGCATTATTTAGACTCTTGAGAATAGGTTGCAGGCTTATGTCATGGAATTTCAGGGGAGCTAGGAAAATCATTTGCCGCTAATAGAGTTGGCTTATAATAACAGTTTTCATGCCTCAATTCAGATGGCCCCGTATGAAGCTTTGTATGAAACGAAGTGTAGATCGCCTTTGTGTTTGAATGAAGTTGGCGAGAGTAAATTAATTGGGCTGAGTTAATTCAAGAAATCAAAGATCAAGCTCGGGTTATAAGGACTAAAATGGAGGAAGCACAAAGTCGTCAGAAGAGCTATGCAGATACAAGGAGAAAAGACTTATCCTTTGAGGAAGGTGATTGGTTTACCTCAAAGTCTCTCCTATAAAAGGCCTTTAGCGCTTTGGTAAGAAGGGAAAGCTTAGTCCGAGTTGGCCCTTTTCAGATTGTGGAGAAGGTTGGACTTGTTGCTTATAGAGTTACATTGCCGAATTATTTTAGGGATGTTCACGATGTGTTTCATGTATCATCGTTGAAGAAGAGTTTTGGACAACAAGAACCACGTTTTGTCAACCCAGAACACATTCAACAACTTCAATCTGACCTTACTTATGAAGTTGCCCCGACGCAGATTGTGGATTGCAAAGAGTAAAGGTTAAGGTCCAAGACGATACCTTTGGTAAAAGTGTCATGGGGTGATCCATTGACTTAAGATTTCTTTTGGGAGAGAGAGGCCGATATGAGGGAACAATATCCGTATTTGTTTGGTTGACCCCAGTGGTATATTTCTTAAGTTTGCTCTTAATCGAATCTTATCCTTGTCTTAGTTTTAATATTTGACCTTACAAATTTTGAAGATGAAATTTTATATAAAGGGAGGAGGATGTGATATCCCGTATTTTAGTATATTTTAAATGAAAGATTATTTTAATTAATTTAAATATTGGTTCTCTTGTTTTAAAATTATTGGAGTTCTCATTGGTTTATTGTTTTGCATTTAAATAGCTCTTTAATTTAAATTAGTTTGTATGTGAACTTTAAAATTATTGTGTTGTTGGTTTTTTATTATTATTTTATTTTAAATAGTCACTGCATTTAAATTATTTTATTCAACTTACTATTTTGAAATTATTTTCGTTAGATCAATTTTGTAACCCCGAGTTGAAAGACTGGACCTCATTTCTTTCCTTCACTTTTTTTTCCCTTGTTCTTTCTCCTATTTTTCTTCTTCCTTCTTTTTCTCCTTTATTTTTTCCCCTAATTTTCCCTCCTGCGTGCAACACCCTTCCCCTCTCCCCCATCCGTTTACGTCGTCCTCCTATACTGCCGTCGTGCGCCGTCCATTGCCGTCACCGCCCCTCCCATTTTCTTCCCCTCCGGCTGGTGACCTCACCCATCCATTTTCAGTTCCTCTCTCGCCGCCATCAGCCCCCACACGTAACTCCAAGCCGCGGCACCCTTTGTACTCTAGCGCTGCCGTCGCACCACCATCAGCCACCATATAACACCAGCAGCCTCCCAACTACCTAACCAACCCATCCTCAGCCTCGATCCACCACTGGTGAAGTTCCTCCATCTCCATTTCCGATTTGAGCTTTGTGTCCTCCAACCGCCACCCACGCTGCCACCCACGGCCAACTATCGCCACCATTAGTTTCACCAACACCCCTAACCCCTTCTCTAGTAATCTCAAGTTTTCGTTTGTCCCCATTCAAAGTTGGGTTTTGAGACCCACGACCCTTGTACATTTTTCACTGTTACATTATTGTGCCACCACTTCTAGCATTTCCGTCATCCTTCGAAAAGTAATTATAGTGCTGTAAGTATTTTACAAAGAACTTTTGAGATTTAAATGTATTTTTACACTAACTCATATTTACTGTGAACTGGTTGGTTGTGCCGGACTAAGTCCGTCCGAGAAGTAAGGGGGTCGATTGGATTGGAGGATGAAGTTGTTTGTGTGATTGGGTTATATTAGGATTTGTTGGCTATTGGATATTTGTGTCATGTCATGTACATTGTATAATTGGCCGCATGTTCATGTTTTTAAATGAAAACTGGATTTTTGCATAATTGCATGCATGTTCATGTGTATATTCAAAAACTGGGTTTTCATGTGAGAAATGGTTTTTGGGTGCTTGCGTATCACGACCCTAAGCCGAGATGGGGTATTATCTTGGTGGAGCTCATCTGGTTACTTAGAAACAGAATATACTAAGTGACATCCCCTGAGTTATCGGTGGGCGACAACGGGATCGGACAGGATGGTAACGCTCTTGTGCCGACTCTGTGGCCCTTCTTGCTGGCTGGGGCTAGAGGATGCTTGGCCACGAATAGGCTGGGTGCGGAACTGAGCATCGCTTGTTACGAAGTCACTCGCACGGTCGTTACCTGTGATGTGATGAAGGGAGCCAGGATGTGCGGATAATCCCTAGGGGAGATCATGGTGCAAACAGTTAAAAATGGATATTGGGCTATGTTTTGGGAAAATGACAGTTTTTTATAAATGGATATGTGAACCATTTTCTGGAAAAATTGAGGATTATTGTTTTTGGCCATTTTTAGGAAAAATGGCGGGAAATATTTTTATGGATATGTTTTGGGCCAAAATTGGGTTTTGGCGTGCGTTGGGAATATTCATTTTCAGGAAAAATGATGTTTTGGGTCTAATGTTTCATCATATGCATGCATAATTGTTGGTTGCATTAATGCATTTTTATCTCGTGGGTTGTTTGGATTATTACTTACCCGTGGTACCGTTTTATGGTAATCTAGATTTTGATGCAGATGATGCTGATGTCGAGCCTGAAGATTTGGCTTCGCCGAGGGAGTGATTTGGGATCACTCGTTTATGTGTTCGGTCTCTGTATTTTTTTTTTTTTTTGGATAATTGTATAACTCTTTTTAAACGTTTTATTTAAGTAAATTAAACAATTCTGGTACTTAGTCGACTTACTTAAATTATCTGCTGCTTTGTTTATTGTACACTGTTGCATGTACACACACTTGGCACTTATCGTTGGGATGCGTGACTGTGTTGTCATCATCTGGGCGTCTCAATTCCTGAGTTTTCGTATGTAGGGGTTGAGGGCGCCACACTCAAACTTTCCGACATCTTATCTCACCCCACATGGCGAAGAGTGGATTGGCTTCTTAGTCGTCCGACAAATTACCTCATTTGGGGACCAAATGAGAGGGCTTGGCCTAAGGCTTCCCGACTCCTCCCCCGACAGAGAACGGGTCAGTTCTTCGACTACCCAACACAACGCCATCTCCAACAACAAAATGCCTAATGAGCAGAGCTTCAGACTCCCCGCCCAGCTCCCTCTCAACCAAACAAAATGCCAAGTGATTAACACCACCCGGCTCCGACGAAACGAACCAAGTTCGTAAATTCTGCACTCATTGGTCGAGGATAGATTAATCTAACTTGTTTATTTTGCTCAGCGATGCATTGGACGCCCACACCCGCCCCACAGCAAAGAGCGGACCACCTTTTTAGTCGTCCGGCATACTACCTCGAGTGGGCTTGGCCTAAGGCATCCCGACCCCTTTCCCGGCGGAGAGCGGGTCTAGTCATCTGACTACCCAACACTAAGACATTTACAACGACAGGATACCAAGTATACAATGCAATGCGATCCTCCAAAATCCTCCACCAAATAAGAAGCCAGAGCGAGGTGACCCCTTGACAATAAAGAGTTATTTAAATGCAAAACAATAATTAATATTAAGAAAGCATATCAAAATAATTTCACAACTTAAAAAAAATCATAAAAATAAACCAATGAGAACTCCAATAATTTTAAAACAAGCGAACCAATATTTAAATTAATTAAAATAATCATTCAATTAAAATACACTAAAATACGGGCTATCACATTGAGATTGGACTCACTCCCACCTATTGACATCACAGGGAATGTAAGTGTTGGGTCAGGCTGATGCTGATCCCACTCTTCGTCGTGGTGGAGATTGGAGTAATTTTTCGGGTAGCCGAGGGGTTGGACTTGCTCTCCGTCAAGTGAGGGGTGAGATGACCTTAAGGCTCATCTCACCCTCTATCTCCCGCGGAGAGGTAAGTTACGAGGCAGCTTGGGACTAGACCCTCTCCCACCTGTTGACGCTCATGAGGAATGTAAGTGTCAGATAACCAAGGGCTGGCCCACTCTCTACTGCAAGCAGGATAAAGCAGTCTCTGGCATGACTCATCCCTTTTGTGCCTCTCGGGGAGGTAAGTGTCTGGTACTTAAGAAGCTAGTCCACTCTTCGCCATGATGGGGGCAGGATAAGTTGTTTGGGAGCTGAGGAGCTGGACTCACTCTCCCCATGAGGGAGGTTGGGCCGTTTGCCCGCCATTTACCCCTCGTGAGGAGCTAAATAGTCGGCATTGACATCACAGGGAAGCTAAGTGTTGGGTCAGGCTGGCACTGATCCCACTCTCCGTCGTGGTGTAGGTCAGGTTAAGATGTCAGACAGTCAAGAGGTTGGACCCATTCTCCATCACAAGAGGGGTGAGATGGCTATAAGGCTCATCTCACCCTCTATCTCCTGCGGGGAGTTAAGATAGTGGATAGTTTGAGACTGGACTCACTCTTGTATGTTGACTCTCACGAGGAAGGTAAGTGTCGGGCAACCAAGGACGCTCTCCACCGCGAGAAGGATAGAGCAGCCTCAGGCATGACTCATCCCTTTGGTACCTCGCAGAGAGGTAAGTAGTTGTTGATGGAGATTTCGTTGGTGGCAATCGTGTTGGTGGAGATTTCGTTGATGGAGATTCATTGGTGGAGATTACGTTGGTGGAGGTAAGTTGATAGAGATTACATTGGTGGAGATTACGTTAACGGAGATTACATTAATGGAAATTATTTTGATGGAGATTACGTTGGTGGAGATTACGTTGATGGAGATTATCTTGATGGAGCGTTGGTGGAGATTACGCTGGTGGAGGTACGATGATGGAGATTACGTTTTATTCTTGAAAAGCCACATTCTCATTAATAGGATTTATACATCGATGCATAAATGTAAATTACAAGTCATAAGGTTCCTTTGTAGTGAATCTCCCGCAAACGCTCGGCATCCAGTGGGAATGGGCCATTTGCACCCCGCCACCATTTTGCTTCAATTTTTTCACATAACACTCTCACTCTAGGACCTGTTCTCCATGAACTTCTCCCACCCCTGAGAGGTTAAGAACTTCATCTTCAAGTGGTAGGTGCAATAACGGCAGTTGGCGCTCTTGTAGTTGTCCTCTTGGGCTGGCTGGTGGTCGTCTTTCTGGATGGCAAGCGTCGACCGGTCAACTTGAAGGCTCGGGACTTTCATAGGGGCTTCTTCCCATTTGTTGTCACGTGGCCCCTTCTCCGGCTTCTCCAAGCCTTGCTTCTAGTCAGCGCCTTCGCCTTTTTCTCGGCTTGTTCCAATTCTCTCCTTCACGGCTTCTTTAAGGCTCAAAGCGTATCTTCGGCATTGATATAGTTGTCGACTTGGTCCATGAATTCTCACAAGGTGGCAGGAGTTCTTCTTTCTAGCTCTGCCATGAACTAGGATCAAGGACACACTCATCCCAAGAGGGCTGCTAGGATTATCTTCTCGTCCTTGTTGTCTATAGTCATCCACTCTTTGTTAAACCTAGATAGGTATACCTTCAGACTCTCATCTTCCCTCTGCTTGATGGTAAGGAGGAATGCTGCAGGGCATCTCCTTTTCTGACTCTCCATAAACTGTATGAAGAATAGAAAAGCCAGCTCCCCGAAGCTGTTTATAGACCCGGGTGCCAAAGACCCAAACCATACTCTTGCCAGCCCCCTCAAAGTCAGCGGGAAGGCCTTACAGGCCACTTCTCCCGGGAAACCATGTAGAGTCATGTAGGTTCTGAAAGTTTCCAAGTATTCTAGGGGATCTCTAGTCCTATCATACCTGTCCATTAGGGGCACCTGGAACTTTGGTAGTAGGGGCACGACTATCACCTCCTCCTTGTATGGGAGACCTGTGCTGGTGAGCAATTGGTCTACCAATGAAGATGTGCCCATCTTCCTTGCCATACTTCCCTTTGAGGTTACGCAGCTCGTCCTGCATATTTTTTCTTTCATCCTCTGCATCGTCTCCTTCTCCTGTGTTCCTAGATCCCATGTGCTCGTTGTTACTTGGTTCCGCCTCATTTTTTGGCTCATTGGTGTTTGCTTTGAGTGTCTCATTTTCCTTTCGGAGGGTCTCTACCTCAATAGTCAGTTTTCCCACCAGTTGTTCATTTGCGGCGAGCCTCGCATCCATTTTTGTTGACGTTGTTTTTTCCTGTCCCAGAGTTGTCTGAGAACGGGTTGTCACAGGCATACGAAAGACACGTGAAGTCTATAGAGATCCCACTGACGGCTCCATTGTTAACATCGTGTTTCACGCGTCTTTGGGCTGAGTTCCAAATCCTCGAGTCTTCCGGCTGTCACCTGCACACTTTAAGCAAACACAGGGAATGGGGGCCTTGGTAATAGCCGGGGAGTCTCCGATGCTAAAGTCAATATATCTCCTTAGTAGTTTGTGTGTAAGCTTAAAGGAATCAGAGAGAACTTTTAGTACGTAAGGATCAATTTTTATACAATATTTTTCACATGGGACAACTCATCCTTGACTTTGAGGGGCTCATGTCCTTTCGATTTTTCATTTGATCATAATTCATTAATGCGGTGTGGCTCCTAGGACGGCGTCATTAATGCGGCGAAGAGTTCGTGGAGTGGCGTCATTGATGCGGCGTGACTCCCTGACTCATGTTACCCTGCAAATGTTCCTTGTCAGCCCTTTTCATCCTGCTGTTAGGAGATCAAGGGCTCCCCGTATCTCCCCCCCACCTACCTACGCAGGTTCCCGAAGGTTGGGTGTCAACCTGGGGGTAAGAGCAGTGAGTCTCATCTGCCCTTTACTGTCCACTCTTCTCACTTGTGGGTCGCTTCATGGGCTGGTTTTACTCTTGGGTCGAGTGTTTTGCAGAAGGCCCATTGACTCCCTTTAGCGGAGGGTCGTAGGACTTGGTTGGGCTCTCAGACTAGCCTCCCTAGTGGTTCTTCGTGGGTTTGCTTTTAGGGCCTATGGGGGAAAAAACCCCCTTACAGGTTCCATATTAAGAAATTTAATATTGTATAATCAAGAACTTTGAGCTTTATATTAATAAGTTTATTACTCTCATCATTTATTTTTTTTAAGTTTTTTTAGAATTTACCCATTAAATTGAAAGAGTTGTTAGGGGAGAATAAATTAATTTGAAGGGACCACATAACAGTAAATATATGATATATAGAAATTAAATAAAATATAGTAAAAAATTAGAGAGAGTTATTTCTATGTGTGTACATGTTTTAGAAAACATTTGAAGAATACATGGGCGGATTTTGAATTATAAAATCCTGGGGGCGAATTTTTTTCCAAAACTTACTGTTAAATAAATTGGTCATTTCTTTCAATTATTGTGGCAATTTTTTCTTATAAGTGATGCTGGAAACGCTGCATGAAAGGGGTCGAGAAGGAACATGCAACAATAGAACACTGTTATGGGTGGGGATATCATTATTCTTTTAAGATGTCATTGTAGTAAGAAAGAATATGCAACAGAACAAATTAAGCCTTTTTTTAAAAAAATGAAATGGAAACTTTATTGATCATACTCTATAAAAGAGTTTGAATACAATGAGGAACTTCTTCAATATCAATAATAACATCAGAAATTGTTAATGCATTCTTTCCCAAAGCATGAGCCACAAGGTTGGATTCTCTTTTGACGTGTCTAATGGACCAACTCTTGAAATGTGATAGAATCTTGCAGGTATCAGTGTTGATCATACCACTGCTATCCCACCCCTACGTTCTAGCCTTGATTGCATGCACCACATTTGAAGCATCTCCTTCCAATATGATCCTTTGAAAATACAGCTCAAGCCCCAAAACAAATGCATGAAAAACAGCCGGTGATTCTGCTAGTAAAGGGTCTGGAAAAAGTGGTCTCTTCATTCTCAGTCTAGCCAACACATGTCCTTCACAATCCCTTGCCACAGCTCCTAAGCCAACTCTACACTTATTCTTGTCAACAGCAGCATCTCAATTGATTTTAATCACATCCTGAGGAGGTTCCTCCCAATGAGAACCGCCATCAGGTGATCTTACAGTTGAGGATTCATGCTCCTGGTGAAAAGCTTTGATGTCCATCAGTCTTTGGTAAGCTTGATTACACAATGTGAGGGGATTTGTGAACTGATTCTCAAAATTACTTCATTCCTTCTTTTCCATAATTTTTACATCACCATAACATGCTCCATTAGTTCCTCTTAGCCAAGAGTTTGAAGAAGGTTAAGCATAGTATCTTTGAAACTCTAATTTATCACTATGCATTTCTATAATTTTGGAGCTGTAGGCCCATACATCCTTAGCTGAGGCACATGACCAGAGGAAATGCTCAATAGACTCTTCTGTTTGTTCACAGATTAGGCACAGAGGGTTGTCTGTCACTTTCCTCCTATATAGCTTCAATTTAGTTGGAAATCCCTCATGACAAGCCTTCCATATAAATAGTTTTTCAGAGTTAGGAAGCTTTAGTTCCCATAGTGCAGCCCATTTATCCTTAGGAAAGGAGTTAACAGAAGATTGTCCTTTTTTCATTATTTCGAGATCTAGTTGCAGATGATAGACAGACTTGACAGAAAATATTCCTTTTTTTTTTTTTTTTTTTGCATCTCCAAATCAATTTATCTGCACTTCCACAAGGGCTAATTGGCATTCTTATAGTCAAACCAGCCTCTTCACTATTAAACACTGCTTTAACCAGCTGCATGTTCCATTACCTCGTGCCCTCATCAATCAGTTCAGAGACATGCATTTTCAGGAAGAATAGATACCTTGCTTTGAGCTTTGAATGTAATAGGCTTAGGAATCCACCTTTCATACTAGACCTTAACAGCCTTTCCATTGCCAATATTCCAAATTAAGCCTTCCTTGAGGAGAGGCCTAGCTGCCAGAAAACTTCTCCATAAGTAAGATGGCTTAGTCTCTAGCTTAACATTTAGCAAGTCCCCACCAGGAAAATATTTTAAAGATAGTACCTGTACAGCAAGTTAATTTGGATTTTGCACCAATCTCCAATTTTGTCTAGCCAGCATAGCAATGTTAAAATGTTCCAACTCTCTAAACCCAAGACGTCCCACAGCCTTCCCCTTCCCCATTTGTTCCCTAGGATCCATTGAATTCTTCTCTCTATCTCTTACTGTCCCCACCAGTAGTGTAATATCCGGGCCCAGCCAAGCCCGGTTTTCAAAATTTTTGGGTTTATAGGTTGGATAAACCCATGCATAAATCCCATACAAGATCCGACACATGGGCCAAATTCTTTTTTTGGCTAAAGAGCCCAAGCCCATGAAAACGATTCTAGACACCATGGCATGCACGGTTTCACGTTTCCCCTCTTCATGCACGTCTATACTTCCAGTTTTCTCTAGGGTTTTATCTGTTTCGTATATATATTTACACATTCATCATCCTCAACCAAAAACAAGATTAGCCGCTTCAAATTCTCTCCCTTTTCTCTCAATTTCTCACTGCCACCGCACCACCAGATTAACCTTCACGGACCCTTCCCCCACTGGCCAGCGACATCATAAAACCCTTATCAAGCTCTTCCCGTTGCTGTCAAACCTCTGTGCTGCCCAAGCTTCTCTAGGCTTCCCACTGCCACGAGTGAGCCTTCACTTGACCACCACGGGAGCTCCAGCTCCTCCGCCATACACCACTGCACCACCACAAAAGTGCCGAGAACAATCACCTGCATAGTGAACCAAAACTCTTCTATTTTGGGTCCAAAAAATAGAGCATGTGATTGCTCCTCCAAGCACGTCTCCCTGTGGCGCAAAGGGAACCCTCTATCCAGCATCTTAGCCACCCTAGCCACCGCTCACTCCTGGTAAGTTCACGTTGCACCCCACGGCTTTCATTTCTGTATATTCTGGTTTTCTCTGTGCTCTCTCTCTCTCTCTCTCTCTCTCTCTCTCTCTCTCTCTCTCTCTCTCTCTCTCTCTCTCTCTCTCTCCCCGTGCTCTGCCACCAAACTTAGTCGTGCCGCCATCGATAGTCACCCAGGTTGTCGCCGCACATAACTCTCTCGGTAAGGAGCTCTCTGTCTCCCTCACAGTGCTATCATATCTCTCTCCCACTCACTCGTCTCTTTTTCTCTCAGTACGATGCCATCAGAACGGCCACCTTCTTTGCCGCACCGCACACAGCTCCTCCTTTCTCAGTGAGTATCTTGCGCCCCTGCCTCGCCAACTGTTTCACTACGTAACACATGAAAACATTTTTCTTATAACTAAGTGTTATAGAGGCTACGTAAATTTAGTTTTACATATTATGTTGATATGAAATTACAATATTGCCCTTAGTAATGGATGGTTTCAGTTTGGAATTATGTTTATATTACATTTGTTTTTACGTGGTCTTTGTGGGAAGTATAAGAAATTATACAGAAAATAAATAGGATTTTTTTAAATTGTACTATTGGTAGCAAATTATTTTTATAGTAAGTGTGTAATTTTATTTTGAACATTTTAAATATAATTAAATCTATTTTTTTATTTAACGAAATTCTTACTAGTACCTATCTTAAGTGTTGATTGATATCAAGGAAATTTGGAGAATGAGGATATTTTAGAATTAAGGGATATTTTAAGGTCATGGGAAGTTTTAGGTATTGAATAATTAAAATAGATATTTTAGAAGCTTAGACTTAAATGTTTTAAATATGTGATTGATTGGAAACTTATGGAATTACGTGAGTATTTTATAGGGGACAATTTATAGTTGACTCGATATTTTTTTAGGAAAATTTTGAAAAATTAAGAAATTCAGGTAAGCGGGATTCCTATGTTAGATTTTGCATAAAAATAAAATGGGCTGAGGTTGATTTTTGAAAAGTATGCATGTTTTGTTATGAAAAAAAAAATTGAACTAGCTCAGTTATTTGTTCTGCATTATTCATGAAATTCTGTTTAAAAATAAAGTATCTTTCTGGCATGACTTGTGTAGACATGAGCTATTTCGGCATTTTGTTTCTGAACTGTGCAAAAGATGGTGAATATAAAATTTTGTGCATAAATTATGTTTTTGTAATCTGATTTTGTTCTATCTTGAAAATGTTCTTTACTCTGATATGATATTATGTGATTTCTGAAAACCTCTGGCATAACATTATGTTTCTATTTTTATTCCGTTCTGACCTTACCACTGGTATAAAATTGTGGCCTCTGTTTGGGTTGGTACCAATTTTTCTGTTTCTGGTGCACCCACTTTAGAAATAAAGTAGTTTTCTGCGTGGTCTTTCCTATGTACACACTCGGGGCTCCGAGAATAAATAAGGGGAAGATTCACATTCTGTTTCTGCTCGTTAGCTGTCAGGGTTTACAGAATCCTATCACGGGGGTTAAACATGATATATGTTCTGATATGATAAGATAAGATGAATATGTTCAATCATGCTCTGCCAAAGGAAATTTTGCATAAGAATTTTTTCTAAAAGTTTCGCTTTTATATTTTTGGTAACATGTTATGATTGTGCATTCTGAAAACAAGTATTTTGATTCTGCATTCTGAAAGAAAATATTTTGTTCAGCATTCTGAATTTTGATAAATGTTCATGTTTACATACTAGTATATGTTCTCTGTTTACTGAGTTGTTGATAAGTCACTCCTTATCTCCAAACATTTTTTAGATGATCTTGATGGTTCTGCTGGAGAACAAGAGTAGACAGTGTTAGAGAGATTTGATGTTCGTAGAGGAATTAAGTGTCTGAGGGTACAAGTACTTATTTGAGAGTCATAGTTAATAAATTGACTATTTTCGATTATTTTGTTATGATGAGTTAAGGATATTTTTGAGTCTTTAAGAAGTTTTTAATTTAGTTTATTGAGAATTTATTTGTTGTCCCTATGAAGGAACATGGATATTTAGGTTGAGCAAATGAATTAATATTTTATTGAGTTTTCTAGATTTTATAGTTGTGGTTTTGGAATTGATATTAGGTATTAAGAGTTAACTCTCCGGACCTCCGGGACCGAGGCGTTACAAGTATGCCTGCATCAGTGTATTAATTTCCATCAATATAGATTTAGGGATCTTAAAGACCCCCATGCAATATGTGGGGATTGCTTGGATCACAGATTTTAGCAAGATTTCCTTAGCAGACTTAGATAGAAACTTCATTTTCCAATTTGATCTTCTTGCTCTAACTCTATCTAGTATGTTGCTAAAGGAAGTTGCTCAAATCTACCCACCATTGCTGGGAATCCAAGGTATTTTTCATAAGACTGAGTAGCCTTGACTCCAGCAATACTTATTAATATTTCTTTAACATCTACCCATGTGTTCCTACTGAAGTAGATGGAAGTTTTATCCTTATTGACCCTCTGACCAAAAGCGACTTCATACACCTCCAATAATCTTTGCAGTCTACTCCACTCTAATGAATTGGCTTTGTAAAAAACCAAGCTATTATCAGCAAAGAATAGATGATTTATATGGAGCTGCCCTTTTGCTATTGGGATTCCAGTAATATGACCTGCAGCTTCAGCATGATTCAAAATACTACTAAATGCTTCAGAACAAAGAATGAAAAGGTAGGGTGAGAGAGGATCACCCTGCCTTATACCTCTTGTTGGCTTAAACTTCTCTTAAGGGCTTCCATTGATGAAGAGAGAATATAACATAGTTGAAACACACCTCATAATCAGCTCTATTCATCTTCTAGAAAATCTCATTTTCTTCATTATTGCTTCAAGGAAGAACCACTCAATCCTGTCATAAGTCTTATTCATATTAAGCTTTAGGACCATGAATCCATTACTACCACTGATTCGATGCTTCATCGTGTGCAATGACTCATAGGCCACAATTATATTATCAGAGATTAACCTTTCCTGGAACAAAAGCGCTTTGTGTAGGACAGATAATTGAGGGAAGAATACTTTTCAACCTATTTGCCAAAAATTTTGCAATAATCTTGTACTGCACATTGTAAAGACTAATAGGCCTGAATTCTGAAACTTTTGTAGGCTTTAAGACTTTGGGAATAAGAGCTATAAAGGTTTCGTTTATTTCCTTAGCCCAAAAATCTGTTTTAAATGCACCAAACACAGCTGCACAAACTCCCTTTCCAACTGTCTGCCAGTGTTGTTGGTAAAATATTGCTGGGAAGCCATCAGGTCCAAGAGAACCCAACCCATTCATCAGGAATATTGCCTGTTCAGTTTCTTTAGTGATGATATCTTGAACCAGTAGTGAATTCATATCTGCAGTGACAGACTTCTCCACATGTTCCAAGCATTCATCAATTCCCTTCAAGTTGGAAGTGGTTAAAAGATCTTGAAAATTTTTTTTGAACTGGGCACTGATCTCTTCTTGAGTTTTCACTACATTTCCTTCCCCATTAGTCATGCTCTTTACCAGGTTGATCTATCTCCTTTGGCAGACACATTTATGGAAAAAGCTGGTATTTTTGTCCCCCTCCTATAACCACTGTTGCTTGGCCCTTTGTTTCCAATTCAAGTCTTCCTCTTCAAGTGGATCATTGACTTCCTTTTTTAGTGATATGATCTGCTCACTATGATAGCCTTGGTTATCATCCTGAAGACTATTAAATCCAGCTTTGTGTTAAGAATCTTCTTTAGGCCCTTAAACTCTTCATTGCTCCATTTAACTAGGAATTCCTTGCATTTGGTTATACCCTTAGAAGTATCTATGAGATTGCTTACCGAACGGGAATTATAGCTCCAAGCCTTTTTTACTACATCAACACATTCAGTTCTTTTTGTCCATTTTGCTTCATATCTAAAAGGCCTCTTGAAATTCGTGTCTTGTTGGACCAGATTACCAATCTCAATAAAAATAGGACTATGATAAGAAGCATTTGGCTCAAAGGTCTAAACTCTGGTGTCATTGAAAGAAATAAGCCATTCTAAATTCCCAAAAGCTAGATCCAGTCTTTCCTTTGTGAAAGCAGAGCCTTCTCAGTTATTGCACCAAGTGTATTTACCACCTTGATAGCCCAAGTCATTAAGATCACATGCCAACATCACCTCTCTAAATTCTTCCATTTGTTTGTAACGCCTTTGAGCTCCACCAAACTTTTCATGCTGACAGAGGATTTCATTAAAATCACCAAAATACATCCATGACAGATTAGTGGTAGGCTTTAATGCATTCAAGAGACTCCAACTATCTTGTCTTCTAGTTGTTGTAGGGCTCCCATAGAAACCTATCATTAGCCAGGTTTTTCTTGAATCTTGTTGAGTTACTTTTAGATAAATATGAGTTTGAGTGTCAGAATCAAGAATCACATCAAAGTGGTCATTCCAGAAGAAAGCTAATCCACTACTCCTACCCAAGCTGTCCACAATGAAACTGGTTTTGAAACCCAGCTGGTTCCTTATCATTTTTGCCTTCCTTCTTTTGCATTTAGTCTCAACTAGAAAAAATAAATTTTGGTAACTTTGATTGCACCAAATGGTGCAGTGCGAACTGTATGAGGGTTCTCAAGCCCTCGATAGTTCCAACTTAAGCAACTCATTGTTGTTGGTGGGGCTACTGAACAACCACCACCATTGAGTCCTGAGTTTGGCTCCTTGCAGGCATGAGCATCTGTTTCTGTTTCTTAGCACTAGGATTTACTAGCCTCTCCTCTACAGCCATTACATGTTCCCTCTTTTTAACCCCCCCGAGGCAGCCATTGTATGTTCCCTCTTTTTAACCCCCAATTTAGATCCATTGAGGTAACATTTGACATACGAGACCCAACTCTAGCTCTTCTTTTCCAACTCACTTTCTTAGAATGATCAAGACCACAGGTCTTTGCAGAAGGGGACATTAAGCTAACACCATCAATATTTACTAAGTTACCCTCATAAGACTTGGACACAGTGGGAGAGGGTAAAGTTGACTCAGCTTCCAGATTGATAGAAATAAACTTACTTGGAGACATGTCAGCCTGTTGCTTCACGTTGGATTGGGAGAAGTAAACAGCCTATTTTGGAATGTTTGCAAAAGAGGCCTGTTGCCCAATTTGGAAATTAGAATCTTGTGGAATCTTCTTCTTTCCAGAGTTATTGTGTTGACTTTTCATTCTAACGTTTTCAATCTCCACACAATTAGAAAACGGCTCCATATTTGCATTCATGGCCTTAGATTGCACCTCTTCATCCTGCACATTTCCTTCCTTGCCATAATTAGATTGCGCAGGATGGAAACGTTAGAATGCAGGATGCAGGTGCATTCATAGCTCTTCCAAACTGAGGTTGTGTTACAGTACGCTAGTAACTTGAACAAGAAAAGAAGAAAAAAAGACTTATGATCATTCGAGGGATCAGAACCTATAAGAAAATGATTTCTGTATAATACTTCAGATGCCTTTCCATTGAGTTTCGTAGGATTTTATACAACTACTCATGTGAATTGAGTTAGTTATTTCTGTTAGAATTAAGGGCAATATTTTAACTACCTATTTGTAAGTAAGGCTAGTACAGACTTATTACTCTTATTAATGAAGACTTGCTTATCTCATGATCCTATCTATACAATGCTTTATACAATTCTTCTGCATCACACAATGCATCACAACACAACAACTCCCATTCTTCTTCACTGCACCAACCTTGAACACACTGCAACTCCCAAATTCCAGAATTGCACCATCCTAACAATTCCCTCCCTTTCAAAAGACCTTGCCCACAAGGTCAGGATACTGAAATCTGAGCTACTCCACTAGAACCCATGAAGAATCTTCCTTAGGTGCTCCTCTCCATTTTACAAGCAGCTCAATGAAAGGCTAATTATTGACAGGTGTCATTCTCCTCTCAAGAATACATTATGGTTCCACTCTAGCATGTCCATGAACATTAGCAAAAGGAATTGAAGGAGACACATTCACATCAGGATCCACATGCTTCTTAAGCTTGGAAACATGAAAAACTGGGTGTACTACTGCATTTGGGGGCAAATCTAGCTTATAAGCAACTTCACCAATTCTCTCTAAAACCTTAAATGGCCCACAAAATCGAGGAGCCAACTTAGGATAAGGAGTAGCTGCAACACTTTTCTGCCTGTATTTCTGCAACTTCAAGTAGACCATATCTCCTACATCAAAATGTCTATTAGTATGCCTGTTATCATAATACTGCTACATTCTAGACTGAGCAGCCAACAAGTTCCTTTTAAGAACTCCCAAAATTTCTTCCCTCGATCTAAGCTCGGAATCCACAGCATGATTCTGTGTTGTACCAACTACATACTGTAACAAGGAAGGAGGTGGTCTACCATACAAAGCTTCAAAATTAGTGATTCTTGTGGAAGAACGTGTAGAAGTATTGTACCAATACTATGCCCAAGGTAGCCAATAAAGCCATTGTTTTGGTCTCTCAAACACAAAACACCTCAAATACTGTTGTACTGCCTTATTCACTATCTCAATTTGACCATCAGATTGAGGATGGTAAGCTAAGGTAAAATTCAACTTCGTGCCATGTAGTCTGAAAATTTCCTTCCAAAAACTGCTATTAAACACCACATCCCTATCTGTTACAATAATGCTAGGCATCCCATGCAACTTAAAAATATGATTAATGAATAATTGAGCAACTGTAGCAACTGTATAGGGATGAGATAATGGCAAAAAATGTGCATATTTAGTGAACCTATCCACCACCACAAAGATTACAAAAAAAACCTTTTGATGATGGTAAGGCCTCAATAAAATCCATGGAGATATCACTCCATGAAGAAGTTGGAATTGACAATGGTTATAATAAGCCTGCTAGTAGCAGGTTTTCTGATTTGCACTTTTGACATATTGAACACTCCTTAATAAATCTCTTCACATCTTTTCTCATATCAGCCCATATAAAGTCTGCTTTAGCCCTTTGCAAGGACTTTTGATGCCTTGAATGACCCCCCACAGCATTGTTGTGAACAAAATAGAGAATCTGATGTTTAAGTGGAGATGTAGCAGACAAAAACAATCTGCCCTTCTTGAACAGCAAACCATTCTTAACCTCGAACCTAGAAGTAGGTAAGGAACCCTACTACAACTTCCCACAAATCTCAGATATTTCTTTATCCAACAAATAAGAGGACTTTAATTCTTCCAACCGAATAGGATCCAGTACTGTTATAGCAGCCAAAATAGCATCTGATTCGGGTCATTCCTCTCTTCTAGACAAAGCATCAGCAATCACATTATCCTTCCCTTTCTTGTATTCAGTCTTGAAATCATAACCAAGAAACTTGCTAATCCACTTTTGTTGGGAGGGAGTACCAATTTTTTGCTCTAGCAGAAACTTCAAACTCTTATGGTTTGTTTTAATCACAAATGTGCCTCCAAGTAAATAAGGCCTCCATTTTTTAACAGCCAACACCAATGCCAATAGCTCTTTTTCATCGGTAGACAAATCCAATACCTTACCCTTCAAAACTTGACTTAAATAAGCCAAGGGCTTCCCATCTTGCATTAACACAGCACCCACTCCTTTACCACATGCATCACATTCAAGCAAGAACTCTTTAGAAAAATTAGGCATAGCTAACACAAGAGGATTAGTCATAGCTGACTTCAAGGCCTCAAATGCCTTAGAAGCCTCGAGTCTCCATACAAAGGAATCCTTCCTTAGCAAATAGTGGGCCAACTATAATACCATAACCTTTCACAAATTTTCTGTAATAACCAGTTAGTCCAAGGAAACCCCTTAAGGACTTAATGGTTTTGGGCAATGGCCATTCAATCATCGCTTTAATTTTAGAGGGATCTGCTTTAACCCCCTCTGCAGAAACCAAATGGCCTAAGTAATCAATCTCCTCACAGCCAAAATGACACTTACTCCTTTTAGCAAATAATGTGTTTTTTGCTAAAGTTTCCAACACCAAGGATAAGTGCTGTAAATAATCTTCCTTAGTTTTGCTATAGACAAGAATGTCATCAAAGAAAACTATAACAAACTTCCTAAAGAAATGTTGAAATACCTCATTCATAAGGCCTTGAAAGGTTGCTGGAGTATTGGTTAAGCCAAAATGCATAACCAAAAACTCATAATGCCCATAGTGTGTTCAGAAAGCTGTCTTCTCTATTTGATGGTACCCTGATCTAAGGTCCAACCTTGAGAAAATTGTGGCCCCAAATAGTTCATCCAAAAGCTCATCTATCACAGGTATTGGAAACTTGTCTTTAACAGTTTCTTTGTTGAGAGCTCTATAGTCCATGCACATACGCCATGTTCCATCTAATTTCCTCACCAAAAGTATAGGAGAAGAGAAAGGAGATTGGCTATTTCGAATCACCCCAGCAGTTAACAGTTCATGCACTATTTTTTCAATTTTAGACTTTTGATAAAAAAGGATGTATGTATGGTCTTACAGATATAGGCTGAGTTCCCTCTCTCAAAATAATCTGATAATATTTATTTCTTTTAGGAGGCAACCCTTTAGGCTCCTCAAATACCCTTCCAAACTTCAGCAAAACCTCTTCAATACTAGGATCCAAAATATGTAACTTCTTAGTGGAATCTTGAGGAACAATCTGTAAAAAGATATCCTTTCTTTCAACTGCAGTAAGTTGACAAAACTGAACTTCTTCCACCAACTCAGGTCTAATGGGGCTTAAACCCTTCAACACCATAGCTTTTTTTATCAACCTCAAAAGTCATAGTGAGATTATTAAAATTCCACAACACATATCCCAAAGTACACAGCCACTGCATCACAACCACCCAGTGAAAGCAGAAAAAAAAATCACTCATAAATTCAGTTCCTTGCATCTGAAATTGAACCCCTTGCAACAACCCTTCACTTCTTACCCTCTCCCCATTTGCAACTCGAACCCCAATTTGTTCTTTCATGTTTGCAAACATCTCAACTTTCTTAGCCACCATTGGGTCAAGGAAATTATAAGTACTACCAGTATCTACCAAGATAATGACAGAACACCCTTTTACTTTTCCCTTGATCCTCATGGTTCTTCGGCTTAAAGAACCAGCTATGGCACTCAAAGAAATCTCAGGCATCTCACACTCTAACTTGAACTCCTCAGAATTGTCAATATCCACCAGTTCCTCATGCAAATCCTCATTAACATCTGAACACAAGTCCATGCCTTCCATCAAGTAAATTCTAGCCTTTTTACACTTATGAGATGGATTCCATTTTTCTTCACAAAAATAACACAGGCCTTTATCTCTTCTTTCCTTCATTTCTGCTGGAGAAACTTTTTGAACAGGCATAGTGTTTCTAAAATTTCCTCCCTTGTTTCCAACATAAGGTTCCTTCTTAAAAGCAGAATTTGTAGTCACATTTTTCCCTAGAGGATTAGAGGCATTACCTCCTACAAAATGTGAGACGTGAGAGGAATGTTGTCCAATGACATTTCTAAAGCTTCCTCGAGTACTATTAATGTACTCTTCTTAGATTTTAGCCAACCCAAAAATAGAATTTAAATCCTGTGGATGCAGCATTCTAATTAGTAACCTTATTTTATCTCTTAGCCCACTTAAGAAACAACTCAATTTCTAGCTTTCAGACAACCCATTTAGTCGATTAGAAATTACCTCGAATTGTGACTTGTATGCTGCAACAGAAGCAGTTTGTCTAAGTCTAGTAATGGCTTCCACAAGATCATCATAGGAAGAATTACCAAATCTTAGTTGCAAGGCTGCCACAAATGCTTCCCAAGTGTTGAAATTGCCAGTTTCCTCCGCATCTTGGAACCAAACTAAGGCATTACCCTCCATATAGAAAGAAAACATTAAAACCTTTTGACCATCAGGCATGGGATGCAAGGCAAAGTAATGATTAGCCTTGTAAATCCATCATGTTGGATTCTCACCATCGAACCTTGGAAACTCAATCTTGATACTTCTAAAAGAAACTACAGAGTTTTCTTCCTCATGTCTAGTACTTCCATTACCATTTCCATTTCTTGAACTCATTCTTCCTCCCTTAACAGCCTCCAACAACAAATCTATCTTGGTACTTAATTCTTCCAAAGCACCTTGATGGTCTTCAACTCTTCTTTGCTGGTCCTCGACCATCTTCTGTTGTTGCTCTTGTGATTGCCTTAACCCCAAAATTAGATTTTCCAAATCTTTGTATCTCATACCATATGCCATTTTCAGTAATAGCACAGCTTCAATATCACCAAGAATCTACTGCTCTGATGCCACTTTGTTACAATATGCTAGTAACTTGAATAAGAAAAAAAGAAAAAAAGACTTCTGATCATTCGAGGGATCAGAACCTCCAAGAAAATTATTTATGTATAATACTTCAGATGCCTTTCCATTGAGTTTCGTAGGATTTTATACAACTACTCATGTGAATTGAGTTAGTTATTTCTGTTAGAATTGAGGGCAATATTGTAACTACCTATTTGTAAGTAAGGCTAGTACAGACTTATTACTCTTATTAATGAACACGTGCTTATCTCATGATCCTATCTATACAATGCCTTAAACAATTCTTCTGCATCACACGATGAATCACAACACAACAACTCCCATTCTTCTTCACTGCACCAACCTTGAACACACTACAACTCCCAAATTCCTGCATTGCACCATCCTAACAGGTTGCCACCATGACTATGATGGAGAGCCACCTTTGCTACCACCTTACTTTCTTCCTTCAACAAAAGAAAACCTTAATAGGCTGCACCCTAAGCCATGGGCCATACTACTGTTAGGAGGAACTACCAACCTACTTCTCTGTATTGGCCTTATGACAGCTTCCACCAATGTGTCTAAGAGCACCACATTTAAAACAAAAATTCTATAGTCTTCCATATTTGAAAACAATTCAATGCAGCTTACCTCCAATGTTTATCCATCTTCCTCGAGCAAGAGGTTTATTAATGTCAATGACAATCCTAATTTTGAGAAACTTGCACCAACTCGTGCCATCCTTATCAATATCCACTTTAAGAACATGTCCAATAGTAGAACCAATTTGTAGTCCCACCTTTTTTGTGGCAAATTATGAAGTTGCACCCAAAAGGGTTCTTCTGAAAAACCAATATTGTTTGCAGCCATCTTGCCATCAAACTCTTGCAATGCTACAAGCCATTTGTCGAAGGACCAAGGTCTGCCTGCCATGATCTTCTTTATCAACCCATCAGATTTCCAGACTTGTGACATGGTAGAACGAAAGCCTTCTTTGTTCACCCCTCTGTCTACTACCACCATTGCCAAGAGACATTGTTGCCCTTTTGTTTTTGAAAACTGAAAAGCATCTTCAGAGAGGTTTATCACATGTTCCTCCTGCTATGTAAGGCTTAGCCCTTCCCATAGAGAAGATAAGTCACCTTCAGCCATACTGCTCCTCTACAGGTACTCTTGAGAGACTCCACTTCCTTGCCAAGGCAAAGAGAAACTCCCACCTTACTCCCCAGAGGAAGAAAGGAACCCTCGAAACAAGAATCTAAACTTAATTTGGTTGCACAGATGAGATGAGATGAGATGAAAATTGAATAAAATATGCCGAGAATATAATTTTTTAATATTATTTTTGTCTTCTAATTTGAAATTGAATTATTTATTGTATTTTGTTTGGGAGTTTGGAAAAATTATAATGATTAGATAAGATGAAATGAGATAAGATAGTTTATGAAAACAAATCAGGCCTGCACACAAGCTCACCACTCCATTGTTATTGCCTCCCTGTTGTCTAACTCTAAGATTTTAAGAGGAGTACCTAATAATTTCTCAAAAGACTTAGGCCTCGTTTGGTTACACAGTTCAGATAAGATGAGATATTTTGAATAGTAGTAAGATTTTTGAGTTGAGATTAGATGATTTGTAAAAAAATGTGTTTGGATAATGAGATGAGATGAGACAATTTTTACTTTTTAAGATTTGATAAAGGTTTAGGTCTCACCAATGATTGAAAATTATTTTATAATTATTGAGGAATAGTTATGAATATATTAATAAAAAATAATATTTATAATTAATTAAAAAATATACCATAAATATATTTATATCTCAAAATATATATTTTTTAATCGAATTTACTCTATATTCTCACCAAAAATTAAAATGGTGAGTTTGGGCAGAGGAGAAGATGCGTGAATAGGGAGGAAGAATAATCTCGAAATGGGATGGAAAAAAAAAAAAGTGCACTGTTTACGTAACTTTGTACTGTTTATGTTAGTTTTGTACTATTCATTTTACTGTTTAAGTCAGTTTTGTACAGTTCATTGTACTGTTTATGTCAATTTTTGCACCGTTCACATAACTTTTTATTGTTTATATTAGTTATTAATTTCAAACGCAAATGAAGGCTGAAAACGCAGAGATGAAATAAAAACATTCTACTTGTCGTTTGGATACCCAGATAAGACTTGTCGTATAGCCCATATGATATAGTCTATATCTCATCTAGGTATCAAAATTGGGCCTTAGACAAGCTTAGGGAGTGAGATGAGATTAGAATTTTGTAAATGTAAGATAATTTGAGTTAAGCTCTCTTTGGATACTAAGATCATTCTACTACTATTCATTATTTTATCATTATTTTTTACTACTATTCATTACTATTCAATATTTGATCATTACTTTTTTGTTATTTTTTTACTACTATTTACATATCATCTAATATCACCTCACTACCCAAAACGTAGCCTTAATATTTTATGAGATTTTGATAAAGATGAGAAAAAAAATTAAATAAAAAATATTATAAAGTTAATATTGTTGGAATATAATTTTTTAATATTTTTTTATTTAGATATTTGAAAATGTTTTTTTTTTAATTTAAAAAAGTTGTAATTATTAGTTTGAAAATATTTATGTTTAAGTGATGTTTGGAAATGAGATGAATTTTGGAATGAAAACTTTTTCCAAACAAAGCCCTTAACCATCATAGGCTCCTTCTCCGGAAAAGCCTCGAGGTCGCCGATTTCTCTCCCCTTTGCAACCTCAACTGTGAACTCAACTCGAAACAGACTACACATCATCTGCATTATCAATAATAGGGCACTGAAGAACACTCAGTTCATCATCAACACTTGAAGGCGTGACTAAAATATTCCAGGTAAAGCTCAGGATAAATATATAAATTGATGCGAGAAGCTGAAAATCCATACAGATAGACAGCAACAAACAGATGCAGGTTTTCAGTACGAGAGTCATGCTTTTTATCCTTTTAATCATCTCTTGAGTGGAATTAAATGATAGAAAACTATTCACTGTTTTCACTTATCTGCCAATTATTTGATGCCACATCAAAAATTGTTTAAAGGATTCGATAATAGTTAAAAAGATGATAGAATAATGTTATGTCCAGTTCATCGATAGGAAGCAAGCTCGAGCTGAAGAGAAGCGAGGTGTTCATTGTTCAAGCAGCAGTGAATTAGTTAGTTAGTTAGTTAGTCACGTGACATGCATGTGTTCTTTTATAACATTAATGTACCTTTGTATCCCTACTTACTCATTGCACATTACTATAATACCCCCTTGTAGCCGTTGTTAATCATCATAAGGCTTCTATAAATACTGAAGCCTTCTTTCATTGTGAAAACATTGAATAATAAAGTGAATTGAAGTGGAGGTTTCTGATCCCTCGAAGATCAGTAATTCAAGTTGTTTGATCTTAGTTTTAGTCTGTTGTTACAATTGGCATCAGAGCCCTTCGAAATTCTGGGCACAAACACTACATTTTTTTTTTCCTTTTCTTTCTTCTTCTCCTTACTATTACCATGGCAGAAGGCACACGGTCCAAAGAATTAGAAAAGCTTGTTCTTGGGTTGAAGCAAAATCAAGAACTCCAAGACCAGAGAATTGCAGATCATCAGAGTGCTTTGGAAGGACTGAACTCAAAGATGGATATTTTGTTGGAAACACTGAATGGAAGTAGAAGTGATCGAAATGGAAAGGGCTCACATATGGATGGGGGTCACATTGGCAACACCTCTCTGAATTCTGGCATGCAGTTTCGTAGCATTAAATTAGATTTTCCAAGGTTTCATGGTGATGAACCATCGGGATGGATCTATAAGGCAAATCATTATTTTGCCTTACACCCCATGCCAGATGGACAAAAAATTCTGATGGCCTCGTTTTATATGGAGGGAACTGCCTTGGTTTGGTTTCAAGATGCTGAGGAGACTGATTCTTTCAAATCTTGGCATTCTTTTATTAAGGCTGTTCAGTCTAGATTTGGCAGCTCTTCTTATGATGACCCTATGGAGGCCATTACAAGGTTAAGGCAAACTTCTACAGTTAGTGCCTACAAAACCCAATTTGAGGTCCTTTCTAATCGATTGAAAGGCCTGTCTGAAAATTATAAACTTTCTTGCTTCTTGAGTGGCCTTAGGGATGAAATACGACTCCCTGTGAGAATGTTGCACCCTCAGTCCTTAAATACTGCTTTTGGATTAGCCAAGATCCAAGAGGAGTATATTACCAGTACTAGGAGCAACAATAGACCCCATTTCCCTTGTCATTCTGCTCCTAATGAGGTCAACCACTCACTTCTTGGTAACTCCATAAGGAAAGAAGGAAATTCTGGTCCCAAGCCCACCACCTTCAAAACCTCAGTTCCTTTTCAGAAACTCACACCAGCAGAAATGAAAGCAAAAAGAGAAAAAGGAATCTGTTACTTCTGTGAGGATAAGTGGCAACCTGGTCATAAGTGTAATAAGGCCAAGTTCTTTGAAATGGCAGGATTAGAATGGCTACAAGATTCTGAGAAGGAAGAGGCTGGTCCACAAGAATCACAGGAAACTAATGAACCTGTGGAGGTTGAGACTGAGGTACCTGAGATCTCATTCCATGCAATAGCAGGCTGTATAAGCCCGAGAACTATGAGAGTACATGGCAAAATCAAGAACTGCTCAGTTATAGTTTTGGTTGACACTGGTAGCACACACAACTTCCTTGATCCTATGATAGCAAGAAAGGTGGGGTTAGCTGTCAAGCAAGGTGGTCAGATTACAGTGAGAGTAGCCAATGGGGACAGCATGAATGGTGAAGGTCTGGTCCAACAATTACAGTTTCAGATGCAAGGCCATAATTTCACAACTGATTTCTTCCTTCTACCATTGGGAGGTTGTGATGTGGTGGTTGGCATGCAATGGTTAAGAACCTTAGGTCCTGTTTTATGGGATTTTAACAAACTCACAATGACCTTCACCAGTGGCAAGGGTTCTGTCACACTGTTGGGCTTGAGCTCTAGCAAGCCTGAGTTTGTGGAAGATGTACAAATTTTCCAACTCACTATGGTGGAAAGGAAGGGAATGCTACTTCAGCTAGTGCACAACGAGACAACTCCAGCAATGGGCAGCTATGCTGCTGACATCGAGGCAGTATTGGCTAAATATGACCATGTCTTTGCTGAACCAAAGGGATTGCCTCCAAGAAGGTCTAGGGATCATCAAATAAACCTTAAAGAGGGCACCATGCCAATCTCTGCTCGACCTTACAGGTATCCTTTTTTCCAAAAAACTGAAATAGAAAAAATAGTTAAGGAATTGTTGGCTGCTGGAGTCATAAGGAGCAGCCAATCCCCCTTCTCATCACCTGTCCTCTTGGTAAGAAAATCTGATGGCTCATGGCGCATGTGTATAGATTATAGGGGCTTAAACAGAGAAACAATTAAACACAAATTTCTCATTCCTGTCATTGATGAACTTTTGGATGAATTGCATGGAGCCTCGATATTCTCTAAGATAGACCTTAGATCTGGGTACCACCAGATCCTTATGAAGCAAGAGGACATTGAAAAAACAGCATTTAGAACACATCAAGGGCAGTATGAGTTTCTGGTTATGCCATTTGGCTTGACCAATGCTCCTGCCACTTTCCAATCCTTAATGAATGATGTCTTTCAACCTTTTTTAAGGAAGTTTGTTATTGTTTTTTTTTATGATATTTTAATCTATAGAAAATCACTAACAGATCATGTAGAACATCTTTCTATAGTATTAGATACTTTGGCACAACATACTCTCTTTGCAAAAAAGAATAAGTGCAGGTTTGCTTGTGAGGAGATTGAGTATTTGGGCCACTTAGTCTCTGCACAGGGTGTCAAGGCAGATCCAACCAAGATCCAAGCAATGCTCGAGTGGCCTCTACCAAAATCTCTCAAGTCATTAAGAGGATTTCTTGGTCTAACTGGTTATTACAGAAAATTTGTCAAAGGGTATGGCTCCATTGCTGCCCCATTGACAAATTTGCTAAAACAAGATGCTTTTCACTGGGAAAATGAAGCTACCACAGCATTTGCAGATCTCAAAAAGGCTGTGACAAACCCACCTGTCTTGGCCTTACCAGATTTTTCCAAGCCCTTTGTGTTGGAATGTGATGCTTCTGGTCGAGGCATTGGTGCTGTCTTGAGTCAGAATGGAAGGCCTTTAGCATTCTTGAGTCAAGCATTGAAGGGAAAAGCATTGGATTTATCTACCTATGAAAAAGAATTTCTGGCAATAGTCGTAGCTGTGAAGAAATGGAGGCCATATCTGTTGGGTTCTGACTTTGTCATAAAAACAGATCAACAAAGCTTAAAGTTCCTCTTGGAACAGAAGATAGGAACTCCATCCCAACAAAAATGGATTACCAAGTTGCTTGGCTATGATTTCACAATTGAATATAAGCATGGTAAGGATAATGTGGCAGCAGATAGTCTTTCGAGAAGAGAAGAAGTAGAGGAAGAACCTGCTGACATGATGGCCATCACAGTTCTTGATCCCCTTTGGTTAGAACAGTTGAGACATTCTTACTTGGAGGATGCAGAAATTTCAGCAATTTGTCAAAAACTCCAAGAAGGCAAGCTTTCTGACAAGAAGTTTGAAGTCAGAAATGGGTTGTTATTCAAGAAAGGTAAGATCTTCTTGTCATCTTCATCCCCTATGAAGGATCAAGTCTTACAGTTTATCCATAGCAGTGCCTTTGGGGGCCATTCGGGTTACCATAAAGCACTCCATCGAGCCAGGGCAGATTTTATATGGAGTGGCATGAGGAGAGACATTAAGCAATTCATCAAGGAATGCCAAGTTTGCCAAAGGTGTAAAACAGAAAATTTACAACCTACTGGGTTATTGCAGCCCTTGCCACTTCCCAGCAGATCTTGGAGTGACATCTCCATGGATTTTATTGATTCCTTGCCAGGTTCACAAGGGTTTTCTGTTATATTGGTGGTCGTAGATAGGCTCACCAAGTATGCACATTGTTTACCTTTATCTCACCCATATACAGCTGCATCAGTAGCTGCTGTTTTTACATCCCAGGTATTCAAGTTACATGGCTTGCCATCAACCATTGTAACTGATAGGGATGTTGTTTTCACCAGTAATTTTTGGAGAGAGTTGTTTAAATTGCAAGGGACTAAATTGCACTTCACATCTGCTTACCATCCACAATCAGATGGGCAAACTGAAGTGGTTAACAAATGTGTGCAACAATATCTGAGATGCTTCGTTAGTGAAAGACCCAAACAATGGGTGCATTGGCTCCCTTGGGCTGAGTGGTGGTATAACACCTCAGTCCACTCTTCCACAAAAATGACACCATTTGAGGCATTATATGGAATACCTCCTCCAACCTTAATTCAGTATGTTGAGGGGACTACTCAAAATGAAGCCGTGGACAGAGAGTTAAAGTCGAGAGATGAGATACTAATGCTGTTAAGAAAGAACTTGATGGCTGCACAGGCTACTATGAAGCAACAATATGATAAACATCACATTCAGAGGAAGTTTAAGGTGGGTGATTTAGTCTATTTGAAAATGCATAAGTATAAACAACAGACTGTTAGTCAAGCCAGCAGATCAAAGTTAGCTGCCAGGTATTGTGGTCCATTCAGAATTGTGGAATGCATTGGAGAGGTAGCTTATAGACTTGAATTACCACCAAGCTCATCAGTCCATCCCGTGTTCCATGTATCAAGACTCAAACAATACATTGGCCCCGATTCACAGATCTCTCCTGTATTACCCTTGGTGGATTCTCATGGGAATTTTAAGGTGGAACCTGAAGCTATTCTGGACAGGCGCATGACTGCTGTGAATAATAAACCCTTTATCGAGTTATTAGTGAAATGGCGTGGTATGGATGAAGTAAATTCCACTTGGGAACCTGTTGAACAGCTACGGTTTCATTATCCTGACCTTGTGGGCAAGGTCTTTTGAAGAGGAAGGCAGTTGTTATGTCCAGTTCATCGATAGGAAGCAAGCTCGAGCTGAAGAGAAGCGAGGTGTTCATTGTTCAAGCAGCAGTGAATTAGTTAGTTAGTTAGTTAGTCACGTGACATGCATGTGTTCTTTTATAACATTAATGTACCTTTGTATCCCTACTTACTCATTGCACATTACTATAATACCCCCTTGTAGCCGTTGTTAATCATCATAAGGCTACTATAAATACTGAAGCCTTCCTTCATTGTGAAAACATTGAATAATAAAGTGAATTGAAGTGGAGGTTTCTGATCCCTCGAAGATCAGTAATTCAAGTTGTTTGATCTTAGTTTTAGTCTGTTGTTACAAATAATATTTTTCTCCATACAATGCTTTTAAAAACAGCTAGCAGATAAAATGAACAGATCAAAGCATCCCTGCAGGCTACAGCATCAACTACATTAGTTTTATTATTCATCCAATCCAGGAATCAAACCCAAATACACCTCAATGTGGTAGTTTAACAAATAAACAATCAAACGTATATAAGGCATATACTTCCCTGCACTACCCATGTACTAACTAGTACAAAGAACTACCACAGAAGCATTACACATATGCCTGTAATGTCCATGCTTCTACTCACAATGAAATCATCATTAGCAATAGAACTTACATAACAAATACAACATAAAGAATACAGCATGAAAACATCTACTTTACTAACAATTCTATAATATAAATGAATAACAAGACCTGCTCGTTCATCCTACTCATCAATATTCTTCTTTGCTTCCTTCGTGTATTCCAACATTTCATTTACCCAAAGGTCTGCAAACTCACAATTCTTCCAAGCCTCAAACCATGGCCCTCCCCGTGTATAATGTATCGCCTTGGGAAAAGTCGTGGAATCATTCTCAAGGGCCTTGTTATGGCCCTCAAGAAAATTCCAAACAAATGGTATGGAACCAATATCATCATCCTCCAGCCACTGAAACCGATGAAGAAAAGCACCCGTTTGTGTATTCACAACCTCAGGGGTCAAAACCCGGTTCTTGGGATGTCCACAATTGTAAAGCACCATGGAAGACCAATTCTTCCTAGGATACACTGTTTGCACCGCACCATCCATTTTCGTGGATTCTTTTGGGGTATAGTCATGGTGAACACACATAATTGCATATCTGTCATCGGCCATGTCCTTCAATTCCTTAACGTCTGACAAGTACAGAAAATCACAGTCCACAAACACTGCCCAACCCTCATAATTGGCTAAGTATGGTGTCAAGAACCGAGTAAAGGAGAACTCAGTGCTCTCGACTTGGCCTCTTACGCGCCAATATAAACCACTTTTTCTCAGATCTGATTGTATTATCGGTATGATCTCAACGGGAATCGAGGACCGCTTCAAGATCGAGTTGCGGCAGACCTGGTAGGCAATATCCTCGCGTGAATCATAACCCACGAAGATCTTGAAGGGTTTATTCGCATTTCCTCCATTACAAGTCTTTGAGTGAACCTTCCCATTACTCGAACTCATCTTAGCTGAAAATGACAAATGTTACTTTACTGTTCAGAATAACAAAAGAATTCAAAGGCTCGGTAAAACAACGAAGCAAGAAACATATTGGGAAATTAGAGCAAAAAAAAAACAAAAACAAAGAAACATAAACCTTTAATTGTTTGGTTTCTGAGAATGGAAGAAAAGAGAAGAAATGAAAATGTGGACCCTACGCCTTTGTTGCTTGATTCGGCTTAAAAATTGATGGAGATTGCACAAAACTCAATAGTCGAATCGGTGTAAAATAGTGAATAAGTGGACATCTAGTCAGGGAATTATTCAGCGAAGCCAACGATAGAGAAAACCAGACGAGTACTTAAACAAAAGTTTAGTAGCAGAGAATGTAGGAAAATAAGGAAAACCTCAAAAAGATTGATACCCAAATTTGAGCAAATTTTTTTTTTTTTTTTTTTTGAGAGAGAGAGAGAGAGTACCAAAAGATCGGAAATGCAGATCTTAAAGATAAAACAATCCTGCGTGTGTTTCCTTTTCCGACTTTCTCGGAAAACTTGGTCCGAGAAAATCCTACCCTCCTAAGCTGTTTGTCTTAAGTTGCAGAGAGAGAGAGAGAGAGAGAGAGAGGGAGATGAATGTAAAAGCGAGGAATGAGGAGTGACACGAAGAGGATGCGAACCGTATATATAGAGGGAGGAATAGGAGGATCACCGACAATATTTGAAGCTTCAGTGTCAACTTCAGAGCAGTCCTAGCACGGGATGAGTTCCGATTAGAGCAATTATTATTTTTTTAAATAACCTTAAATATTTTTTTATTAAAAAAATTATAACAACTTTAAAAATAAAATAATAAATAAATAAATATAGATAAAAATTATTATTAAAAATATATATTTTACACACATAATATAATATAATCTAAATCATACATCTTTTCAAAAATATTGAAAATAACCAACTAAAAATAATTACATAATATATATAAAATATATACTATTATAATAACTTATCCCCAACGTTATTCTAAAAAAAAATATGTCGAGACCAATCGGTGAGAGTAGATAACTTCAGGAGACACGGTTGTACTCCTGCACTGTAACTGATAGATTCAAACGTGTCAACATTGAGCTGCATAACCAATCCAACCTATATTGCATTTAAAAAATAATAATAATAATAATAGTTATAGTATGAGTATATAAATATTATATAATTATTTAAAAATAATTAATTTTTTAATAATAAATCTTATTATTTTTAATATAACTGTACTATACTTATATATTTTACGATTGTATATAATATTATTCAAATTATAAACATATCAGTTTAGGGCACTAATAATGTTATAGGAAAATGTAAATATAAATGTAAATCAAGATTTAGCTAACAAATCTATTAATTTGTCTATATATTGAAAGAGGTAAATGCATTTTTTTTTCCCTATGAGCTACAATAAATCTATGTATTTAAGAGAGTCATTGTTCCCCATCTATTAAATATTTTATAAGTTATTTCTCTCAAATATTATTAGGTTGGCAAAAAAAATATATAGTTTGCAAACGGTAACATATGGTCAGTATAATTATAAAATATGAAAAAAATATTTTAAAAAAAATTATTAAATTAAAATATATTTTATTATTATTTTGACTAATAGATAGATTATTCAATATAGAAATCTCTCTTAAATAGAATAGGCAAAAAGTAAAATACGTAGTTTTAGCCAAATTTTACGTCTTTATCTATGCAATAATATTTAGAAATAAGAAGTATTTTTATAAATTATTTTATAAAAGTAATATTATTTTATTAAAATATTTTTATTTTATAATATTTATTAAGAAATATGTTGGGGGTATCGCTCATCATTGCATTATGAAATATATATTATTTTATAATATTTTATAAAACTATGCATACCGCATTTTCATAGGAATTTGATACGCAGATCTTCCCCTCCAACCTAAAATATATACTTACTTTGGACAGACTCTTTCCCTTTCTGTAGAAACATCATTAACGCAAGGACTCGACGGTTGGATGAACACAAACGTAGGAGGGGATCTGGGATTACCCAAAGGTTAATGGTAGCCTTACATTTTTTTTACTATCTAGTTAATTTTTTCTCGTTACTTTTTGAATTTGGATTGAAAATCTTAAAAAATGACCTTCTTACATAATCTAAAAAAAAAAAAATTCAATCCATTAATATAATCGTATAATTTAATTTAATTTTTATATTAAATTATATGAATTTTTTTAATTAAATTATATGATTATATTAATTGATTGAATTTTTTTTTTTTTATACAAGAATGTCATATTTTAAAACTTTTAATCCAAATTTAAATAAATAATAAAATAATAATAAAAAATATATAAATATATCATTAACCTTACCAATAATCTGATTCCAAAGTATTCGAGAAGAATAAATTTTTATAACTTTTTAACACTTCACATTTTATATTTTTTTAATTTTTATTATTTTTTTCATTTATCAAATATTTATTATATAAATAATTAATAGAAAATTTGAAATAATTTAAAAAGAACAAATTCAAAAAAATAAAATAAATTTTAAAAATTTTAAATTTTAAAATAATGTAAAATGTGATAAAAATTATATAGCAAAACTCATTCAAGAATATTCTATTAAGAAAAGAAAGGACACATTGCATGTTCACATGTTACCCTGCCCCTCCACCTGTCACCCATCAAATTTTTATCGCTCTATCGCTCTCTCTCTCAGTATAAGTCCATTCTAGTATTTTTTTTTTTTTAAACAAATATCTAATTAATGGATCATTTTCACGATAGTCAAATAATGACGAGAAAATATATAATCATAAATTATATAATTATTATATAATTGTTTTAAAAAATATATATTAAATTTATATTAAAAAATTAATTTTTTAATAATAAATTTTATTTTTTTAAATAATTATATAATATTTATACATTTCATGATTATATATAAAATTACTTAACCATAACTTAACGATTCTTTTTATTTGGACTTAAATTCGCTTTTGTTCTTCTTTTTTTTTTTTAACAATTAATTGATATTAGTTACAGTTGTGATTAGTCAATATAGAAAAAACTTTAAATACAAGCCAAATTACATATCTGTTATATGTCTCTCCGCACACAAATTTCTTTACGACAGACATTGTCTTAATTTCGAAACCTTCATAAGAGAGTATCAGTCTCTGTATAAAATAAAGATAAAATCAACCCCCATTTTCAAAAGAGGGAAGGGCATCCAAATCTATTTCCAAATTCTCATCCACCAAAAGAGGAGATAACCACTCTTATCTTCTAAAATAGAAGAGATTCTCTTGTCATGGATATAAGTTTAATCATCTATTTTTTTATTAATCAATACAAATAGGGAGACACAAGTACTAAGAAAACACTGTAAAAAATAGAGAAAACACAGCATAAAAGAGATTGCAGGAGCGCCTGTGGAACACGTGCCAGTCAATGAAGAAACCGGGTAGACGATCGCAGAGGAACAGGAGGTTCTGGATCCAGCGGCGAGCCGCGTGGCGCCAATTGCCGGGTGTTGGCGAGTCTACATCATCAACATCAAGATCAGTTGGCTCGTGATGCTCTGAAAAGTCTGTCCCATACGGCCAAGTACATACAGCGCACGGAGCCCCCACGGAAAAAAGAGGAAAGATTGTATGCCGCCCAAAGTGTACCGTTACTGTATACCGCTACAGTATACCGCTGCAAAAAAAAAAAAACAAATTTATATATTTTTATAGTACAATCACCGTTCTAAGCGGTACCGTTAGTTATAAGAATTTTTTTTTTTTTTACTTTTTTATATATGTATTTTTTAAAAAAATAAAAAAAATTATAATATTATTAAAAAATACTTATTTAATCACTAAATAAAAAATAAAATAAAAAAATAAATCAAAGCGGTAGAATAGAGCAGTAGAATAGAGTAGTAAGAGTAGTATTATCATTTTTTTACTTAGTGATTAAAGAAATGATTTTAAGTGTATTAATATATTTTTTTATTTTTTAAAAATATTTAAATCTATTAAAAAAATAAAAAAATAAAAACTAAAAAGTAACTAGCGGTATAAACAAGCAGTGCTACTCAGGCGACAGAGTAGCACCGCTCCGCAAAAAATGATTCTCAAATATATCAGTTTGGTAAGTTTTTTTATAAAATTGTGTATCCCATTGAAAAAGAAAACTTTTTTTTTATGGTAGAATTTTTTTTATACGAGAATTACTACATATACAAAAAGATTACACAAAAGTAAACTTACGAACTGACGTGACTTCACGTGATCTGTTAGATCTATTTATACTAAAAGTAATTTTGCAATCTGACGTATTGCATCAAGTCGTGTCAGTTTGTAGATTTACTTTTGTGTAGGCTAAAATATTTCTCTTTTTACAAAGAGTCTACATGAAATTTGTCTATTAAAACTTGTATAAATTATTTCTCTTAAATGAAACCAGAATCATCTAAATAGATTTTACAAGATAAATTTATAAATTAATATAACTTCATATGATATGTTAAAATTATTCTAAAATGTCACGTCAAGACATGTCAATTTATAAATTTATTTTTATAAAATTTATTTATAACTAAAGCCTTTCTATTTCTAAACAAGATAAACTGATTATTATATGAAAAATGATACATACAACCGACTGGGGCATTCGGCGTGCAACCGGCGTGTCCACGTCACTTGTTTTATTTTTCTCTTATTCTCCCTCTTCATTAAATCTCCCCTCCCCCTCGAAATTTCTTTTGCACGAACGGAACCTTCCAGAATCTTCAGCTTCTTCGCACGTCCCTTCCTCTGCCTAGAATCAGAGTCTTCAGCTTCTTCGCACAGCAACTCGTCTTCTCCTAGGTAGCAGAACCTGTTTCGCTCACAAACCCAGTCGCACTGCACAACGAAATTACATTTTGCTCTCATTCAAACGCATAGCAAGTCTTCTTCTTGGGTAGCAGAATTGCATTTCTCCCCACAAACCCAGCCACACTGCATTTCACCTACAAACCCAGCTTACTGCATTTCCCTATCTCCTTCTCTTTCTCAATTCTTTTATTGGACCAAGATTTAAATCTTTTTCATGATTTTGTCTATAAATCAAGAGTTAAACTCTGAACCCACAAAGATTAAATTAGTTGAAAATTCAATTTTCTCATTTAATAAACCTCTGCAATGGATCACCAAGACTTAAATTAATTGATTGGTTATCTTCCATGTTTCCCTTTTTGTTGATTCATCTCTTCCACATGATTTTTAAAAAATCTTTTAGGTTTAATAGTCACTCAGAACACTCAGAATACTCAAAACTCTGGTTTGAACTCATAAATTTGATATGAATAAAATCAAGAAAGAGAAAGGAATGGAGGATGGTTTCCGTCGAAAAGGATTTCCTCCTGTAGGTGAAGCTTGCTTGACTATGGATTCCCATCCCGTGGGCTATGCTTTGCGTCAAGGTGATTTTTTTCCCCTCTCGTGGATGAGTGAAGCTTTGTTGAGGCTTCTTTTCTTCCTCTCAAGGGTGAATTTGTGAAAAACAAAAAGTATTTAATGAAATATGAGAGTAAATTTAAAAATAAAAAATATATATATATTTAAATCATCTGATGTGTCAAAAAGATTGCACCGCGGTTGGAAACCGCGGTTGTACGTAGCAGCTCTGTTATTATATACTTAGCATTCGTCTGGTTTTTGGATCGAAATATTTCGAATCCTGGATTCCCAAGTTTCATTATTGGGAGAGACAGACATACATGAATTGCGAGGGACAATACAATTGGTCAGGTTTGAAAACATCCCTAGTTGACTGGGGCAAGCTTGTTGGGTCCTTTTTCTTTTGGAAAATGCTACATGCCCCGTTGGGGGTTCCCGCTGGGAGCTCCCGCTGGGGCGTGTAGCATTTTTTTTATATATTTTTTTTAAATTTATTTTTATATAGATATTTTAAATATTTTAAAAAATAAAATAAAAATTATAATATTATTTAAAAATATTTTCTTAATTACGAAGTAGAATAAAAATTAATATTTAATAATTTGTATTTTACTTTCTGATTAAGAAAGTGTTTTTTTTTTTACTTTCTGATTAAGGAAGTGTTTTTTAATGATTTGTTTTTTACTTTCTGATTAAGGAAGTGATTTTTTTTTTACTTTCTGATTAAGGAAGTGTTTTTTAATGATTTTTTTTTTTATTTTTTACTTTCTGATTAAGGAAGTGTTTTTTAATGATTTTTTTTTTACTTTCTGATTAAGGAAGTGTTTTTTAATGATATTTTAAATTTATTTTATTTTTTAAAAATATTTATAAGTGTAAAAAAAAATCTATATAAAAAATAAATTAAAAAATTACACATAAAAAAGTACATGTTAAGCTCAACGGGAGCCCCCAACGGGGGCTGTAATATGACTATTTTAAATATTTTTAAAAAAAATCATAATATTATTAAAAAATATTTTCTTAATCATGAAGTAAAATAAAAAATTATAAAAAAATATTTTTTTATAATTTTTTATTTTACTTCGTGATTAAGAAAGTATTTTTTAATATATATTTTTTACTTTTGGATTAAAAAAATATTTTCTTAATAATATTTTTATTTTATTTTATTTTTTTAAAATATTTTAAAATATTAAAAATTTATATAAAAATTATTTAAATAAAATATATATTAAATAATACTACAGCCCCAGCGGGAGCTCCCGGCGGGGGCTGTAGCACTACCCTTTTCTTTTTGTTGTGATTTTTTTTTTTTTTTTTCAATTTTTAAAGGTGATGATAGGAGCTTGTGGGTTTGAATTACCAAACCTGTATAAGCTATAAGAGACACTACCTGCCCAAGATTTAAAAATCCCACGTGGTTTCGAGATCTTCGTCCATGCACATGTATGCTCAACAGCGTCGACTTTCAATTTCGCCTGTCCCCACCCCAACTAGACAATGCATGCTGAAAACAGTATGCATTAATCACTCAAGATACTAACATCTACGAAAGATACTAACCATAGTTTTCACTCACATAACAGAAAATATTCATGAAGACCAAAATATCTTAGATAGAAAAAGATAATTACCATTTCCATCCGCAAACTACCATATATTTTTTTGTTTCAATTTGCACCTTAAACTAAAAGAACCTTCAATTTATACCCCAAGATCCCTCAAAATAAAATAAATAAATAACATATTTATACCCCAAGATGAACGAAAAACTGGCTGTGACACGATCTTAATGGCCATATCTGAGTAGGTATAAAATAAGATCCCTTTATATTCTAAGATACAAACTGAAATTCTTCAAGATTCAGATGTAAAATGAAAAACTTGTGATAATCCACGGGTGAAAAAAATAATAATGATAAGTTTAGTACTTCCTACCATCCATTTACTACTTGTGAATTTGAAATTTTTTTTTTTTTTTTATTTTCTTTTAAGTGTTTTTTGAATATCCTTAATCATTAAAAAATATATATATATAATTTTAATAATAACACTTTTTTAATAATTAAGTAAATAAGATAATTAAAAAAATTAAAAATAATATAAAGAAAATAATAAAATAATAATAATAAATAATAAACCTATCATTGTCCGGAAAAAACAAACCACCTTTTGGACCTGTCTTATGAAAATTGTGACCATTTTGGTTTGTGTATGGGCGTGGATTTTCATGAATATACATGTGCGTGTGGTGCGGTCGCGCGCGCGCCGAGTGTGTGTCGCGCGTGTTTGCGTGTGTATTATCAAGAGTCCTGCAGCCATCCAAGAAATGTCCGAGAAAGTGTCTCTAATAGTACATTTTATTTTTTTATTTCTTTTTATTTCATGTATTTTTGTAATCACATTTTTTTAAAAAATAAAAAATTATTAAAATTATTAAAACATACTTTTTTTAATTACTAAATTAAAAAAAAAAAAATCGTGACCCACTCGACCCAACTTTCGGTAGTTTTAGCATTTCTGGTATTACCAAATACCATTCCATCGATAATCCACCCAAGAGCTATCAAGCATCATTAGTCTGACGAAGGCATCTGCTTTTCGAGATTTTTGTCCTTTAGGGTTATAAAGCAAGCAAGCACACAACCACAAGAAAGAAACCAGGAACTAGTACCAATCACACCAGTACGGCAGTACGTCATTGATTCAACTTCACTAACATTAATGCCCCCATTTAGAGGGATTGTAATAACTTTTAGATTGAATAACTTATAACTTTAGTTGAAATAATTCTAATATCACTTTAGAGGTCTGTTTCACACTCTTGGGCTAGTTGAGATAGTAAGAATATTTGAAAAATGTCGAAAATATTTATAAATAATTATGAATAGAAATTAAAATAAATTTATAAGTTTTATTAAAAATATTTTGAATTATTTGGATATATGAAATATGTTGAGTTAATAAACTTTTAATAGATAATTGAAAAAGGTGTAGATTCTATCAATAATTGATTTTTTTTAATGATGATTTTATTTATATATAATAGTGATAAATATTAGTGATTTTATTTTATTTTATATATAATAGTTATAAATATTATAAAATGTTTGTGAATAGTTATGAGTAAAGATTGAAGTGGGTTTGTGAGTCTCATTGAGAGTATTTTAAATTATTTGACATGTGAAGTATTTTTATAAATACGAAAATACTTAAAAAGTGCTGAGAAGAGTTTGATACCCGAACGTAGCCTAGTGTTTGGTTCTGGGTGGATACCCCTCTCTTGCGTCAATCCTTCACTATCTACTAGGGTTGTACAGAAAATTGTAAAACTAGCCGAGACCGACTCAGACCGACCGCCGGAGCTCGGAACCGGCCGAAACCGGCAGGGAACCGATCGGCCGTCAGTGATAAATCATCAAAACCGGCGTCGGCCGGTTCGGTCGCGGTTTGAACCAACCAAAAACCGAAAAACCGGCCGACGCCGTATATAAATATATATATATATATATTTGAATATATTCATTTGATAAACGACGCCGTTTCACTTAAATAAGTGAAACAACGTCGTTTTTATCTTAAAGTTAGAAAAAAAAAATAAAGGGAACGGCGCCGTTTGGCATAAGCCAAACGGCGCCATTCCAACTAGGGCATATTGTCCCCGAGCTGGCCCTCCCCAAGTCCATTTCTCTAATTCTCTCCGCCTCCCTCAGTCCCTCTCTCAGACTCTCATTGAGTCATTCCGACGATTCCATCACTTCCACTTCCAGTGGGCAGTGACTCAGTGACTTAGACCGACAGCGGTGAGTCCGTGAGTCGATTTTGACGATTTCAGCAATCGGATTCAGCTCTACTTCAGTGACTCAGTCCGTGAGTCCGTGACGCCGCATCGCCGTCCACGCCTCTAGCCACTCACGGCTCACCGAAGCCCAGCGGTCCACCGTCCATTGTTGTTTTTAGGTATGATTTTGTTATTTATTTATTTATTTATAAGTATTTTGTGAGATTTTATTTAGAACCCGAGAGACTCAGTATTTTGTTTTCTGATTTGATATTTCAATCTAGGGTTAGGGATTGTGTTTGCTTTGTTTGAGATGATTGAAATAGTGAATATCATTTTGATGAAGAATTGTGGTGATTTTTTTCGGCAGTGTGCAATGCCATTCACGGATTGGATGTAATTTTGTTTAAAAAAAAAAATAATTTGTGATGTTTATTGAAAGTAAAATTTATGATGTGTTTATGTTATAAATAATTTGTGATGTTTATTGAAAGTAAAATAATTTGTGAAATTTATGAGCGATCTAAAATGTAGATTAGAATCTTAGATTTGTGATGTTTGCCACGTTGCAAACTAGCTTCTGTGTAATTAACAATTGTGGTGATTTTTTGTTCTTTCTTGTTTTTACATGTTAGATGGATTCTTCGTCAAGTCCAATTGATCTTGATTCGAACTCTCAAATACCAAAACTCCCAACTTCAAGTGCCCCTAATAGTAGTAATTGTCCACTTCTTAAGAAACGGAAGGGGAAGGATCCGTCAATTGTTTGGGATCATTTTACAAAAGTTAAGGGTTGTTCAGTAGATGATCCTAAGGCAAAGTGCAATTATTGTGGCAAGATATACGCTTACCACTCGAAGAGGAACGAAACTTCAACTATGCAAAACCATCTACCTTCATGTCCCAAAAATCCTCATAAACGTGGGCCTTTAGATAAATACCAAACAACATTGGCAGGTGAGGTATCCTCGGAGGGGTTTGGAGAGAGTGGTAATTCTTTAAGAAATCTTGTAACTCATAAATATAGTGAGGAGGCTGTGAGGATGGCGCTTGCGGAAATGGTAATTCTCGATGAATTACCATTTAGAATTGTTGAAGGGCAAGGATTTAATAAGATGGTTTGGTTACTTGAACCTAGATTTAAAGTGCCATGTCGAGTGACGGTTGCAAGAGATTGTATGAAACTATTTGCATCTGAAAAAACCAAACTTAAAAAGTTATTCAAAGATGGAGGAATGAGGATTTCATTAACTACCGATACGTGGACATCGGTACAAAATCTTAATTATATGTGTCTAACTGCCCATTTCATTGATAGTGATTAGAAATTACAGAAGAAAATTATAAATTTTTGTTTAATCCCTAATCATCGAGGGGATACCATTGAAAAATATGTTGAATCGTGCCTCCTTCATTGGGGCATTGATAAGATATTTACTATTACTGTTGATAATACTAGCTCAAATGATACTGCAATTGCATATTTGAGACATTTTTTGACGGAGAATATGTTGCAAGGGAAGCATATGCACATGAGATGTTGTGCTCATATTCTGAATCTTATCGTGAATGAGGGTCTTAAGGAGTGTGATGATGCCATTACAATGGTTAGAAATGCGGTTAGATATGTGCGCTCCTCCCCTGCAAGATTAGACAAGTTTAAGAGATGTGCAGAAAATGAAAAAATTGATTGTAAAAAAATATTGTACCTTGATGTACAAACCCGATGGAATTCAACTTACATGATGTTGGAGGCTGCTGAGAAATTTAAAAAGGCTTTTAGGCGAATGGAGAGTGAGGACTACAATTTTCTTTCTTACTTTAAGGATGGAAACATTGGGCCTCCTAGAGCTGACGAGTGGGAGACAGTGCGGGTTTTTGTGAAATTTTTAAAGATGTTTTATGATGCTACTTGTCGATTTTCTGATTCTTTACATGTCACGGCAAACACAAGTTTTTTGGAGATTTGTAGGCTCCAAAAAGAGTTGGTTGGACTGTGTGAGAGTCAGAATACTTGTTTGATGAGCATGACCATAAGCATGAAAATGAAATTTGATAAGTATTGGGGTTCATTGGATAGATTGAATTTGTTGTTGATTGCAGTTCTCCTTGATCCACGTAGTAAATTGGAGCTTCTTACTTTTCACTTGAAAAAAATTTATGATCACAATTGGGCTGAAGATTTATTGTCGAGGGTGAAACAATTATTATCAGACATGTATGAGGAGTATAATGCTACGTTCGATTCTTCCTCGAGTAGCAGAGAACATATTTCCCCTCCGTCATCTGCACCTCCAGATGATGTTGAAGACAATCTTGAGTCACAACTTTTTTATGAGTGGTTGCAAGCATCGACTGCCTCTGGATCTACATCTACCAAAACAGAGATTAATCGGTATTTATCAAATGGTTGTGAGGCATTCAGTCAATCTTTTGATTTGTTGAATTGGTGGAAAGTGAATGAGCCTAACTATCCTATACTTGCGAGAATTGCACGAGACGTGTTAGTCATGCCTGTTTCCACGGTTGCATCAGAGTCTGCATTTAATACGGGAGGTCGGGTACTTGATCCTTTTCGGAGTTCCTTGGCTCCAAAAACTGTTGAGACACTTATTTGTACTCAGAATTGATTGCGACATCCGTCAACGCCAATTGATATTTGAGACTCCATGGATAATGTTGAAAGCTTTGTAGTAGAATCTGGTAATGTGTTTTTAACTTTTTCTCATTCAATTCCATATTCATTTATTTTTATTATTTAATTTAATTTGTTTTCATTATCCTAATTTATTAATATTGATTATTTGATTATTTGGTGTTTTCTTATAGAGTTAGGAGCATCATATATCACAACTATTGATGATTGAAGAGTCGAAGACTGCAGACTGAAGAATGAAGATTTTTTGAGTTTTATTCAAAAACAATTGTTATTTGTTGCTTAAGACAATTTAATTTTGTTTGTAATGTGTATTAAACATCTAGTGGAGTTTTTTTATTTATCTAGTAATTAATAATTTAGTATATAAGATAATAAGACTATAAAATATTAGTATATATGTAGTAGTTACTAGTTAATAGTTATTAGTTACTAATAATATATGCATGGCATGATTAAAATTAAAAAGAAATTGATTAAATTAATTAATTTTAAAAATTCTGCAAAAAAAAAGTCTTTGTAGTAGATGATTTTGAATAACAAAATTAGCTCAAAAAGAGGTTGAATTGAGTCTTAAAATAGCCCAAACAGAACCAAAACCGGCCCAAACACAGTGGCCCAAACCCGACAAACCGACCGTGAACCGGCCGGTAATCGAACCAGTCGGTTTCCATACACTGATTCGGTCGGTTTCGGCCCGTTTTGAGACTCTAACAAAACCGACCGGTCGGTTTTTCAGTCCTACTATCTACTCCTTCCCAGGTGGGGTAAAAAAAAAGAAAGAAAAAGGAAGGAATTCTAATATCACTAAATCTTTTTTTTATTATTATTATAAATTACGTCACAGTAAATCTTACAAGGAAACAGCTTTTGACGGGTTATAACATACCCAGTTGATTTCAATTCGACTTATGCGCTAAAATAAAAAGGTTTGACTTGTGCAATCTGTTTGGGTGTCAGTGAGATCATGATGCCAGGATCCCAAATGCTACTAGGACACCTTCTCAGCATTTCGTAAGAATCATATTCTTGACATCATGTTACGCTTTGGCATAATTACATAACAGTATAACATGACAAATGTAAGATAAAATTACCTTTGCATAAAGCAGATCAAAATGATGCCGACTAAGCTTCTTCAATGGCTCCAATGGTTAGAGTCCAAAGGCCACTCTCTGCACACAATCAGGGCGTCTTCTGCTGGGCATCCGAAGGAGTCCAGTTATCTGCAGCTCTGTAACTGCCCTGCAAAATCTTGCTCTTGGGAAACAGGGTTAAGGATTTTCATATGGATTACCTGACTAAGGGGAGGGGGGAAAACAATCCATGATAGATACAGGCCATGTGCGAGCCTTACAAATGAAACCCAATTAGTGTTTTCGAGTGAGCTAGAAATATTTTGTGCGGGACTCTTTTGAATCTGGAACAGCAATCCTGAAGTCATGCAGAGCAAACAACTGACTTGTATAACATGGCAGAGGTTTTCCAAAATACAGTGGTAGGGTTAAAATCGATAACACAACTTGGTTAAAACTTGAAGAACTACTCGGTTCTTCTTCTTCATAGATCCAAAAAAGTACAATGAACAAAAGAAAAAGAAATTACATAGCCCATATGAACATAGCCTTGTTCATGTAACACTAAACTTTCTGTAGAAGTGAATATTATAATTACACAATTTCTGGGCTCTAATGATTTTGAAGATAAACATTGAGGTGCTGCAAAAAGATCTGAGTTGAACACGGGAGAACAGAAAATTGCAAATATTAGTTTAAATTCTTAATATGCTCCACGTGACTTAAAGTTATACTGTGTATTGATTATCATAATATGCTACCAATGCCGCTTCTACGAACATCTATGCCCTACAGGACTGCAAACTATACGACTAAGTTGATTATAATGCACTAGGAACAAAAAACCAATAGGATACTGAATTGATGCTTCACCCTTGTTTTCAGAATCATGCGAATACTTCCTTTTCTTTGGATTTGGGGATTGTTTTGACTTGTGTTTCCCTTTTGAACTTGGATGAAGAACAACAGTTTTGAAAGATTGGAACCAATCATGAAGATTGATGAGATCACCATGCTCTTGAGCTAGGCTATACCTAAACAACAGAGAAGCATAAACTAAATCCATCAAATAGTGCAAATTTTCAGCTTCAAAAGAAGTAACAAACAATATGGAAGTGTAAGTTCAGAGCCTGTGTTTTGGTCAAAGTGAGACCCTTTATTTCCAGATAACGATTTTAAAGGGAAAAGACACAAGGACCACAACGTGTAAATGAGGGTAACAGTAAACTAGTTTTCCTAGGACTTAAGCCTCCACCTTGTTCTGCGCTTGAGAAAGAAAGCATAGTACTTTTTTTTTTTTATAATTTGTGGGGGAGGGGAGGTTCCTCATAAGAAGTTCATGATTATTAAAAAGAAAAAAGAAAAAAGAAAGAATAAAATATTTTAAGCTAGACACCCTCAAAACCTCATCCAAGTTCCCTCGGCATAATGAGAAATGAAAGATCCTAAGAGAGCAATGATTCAGCTTGATTTGAGTGTGCGGGCATGAGAGAGAGAGAGAGAGAGAGAGAGAGAGAGAGAGAGAAGGGGGACATGCTGCAATGAATTAGTCAAAAACGCCATTAGTGATTATGGGGATCCTGTACCAGCTAGAATCAAGACCAATTGGTAATTATGAAGTTCATTGCAGATAAAATATCCTCCTTTACAACTGATCTTATTGAATGACAAATTAACTCATTGAGAATCACTAAACTAGCACGCATAGGTGATGCTCTTGTATATGTCCTGTATACTTGGGCTCTTGCCTATTCTTATGATCAATAAAATTTTGTTTACCATTAAAAACAAAAGTTGAGAATCTGTTACGCTAGTGAAAACAACTTATAATTACTAATGTTTTCGAATATTGAACATGTACATACACATAATAAATACATAGGTATGAATACCAGAATGTCACGTAATAGCAAACACTTTCATGATGGTACAACAGTAAATAAAAACTGATATCCCTTTTCTATGTTCCAAAAACAATATACTTACATAATTGAGGTATCATGCATAGATGGCAATAGGACATTGCCACTCTTGCTGCAGCAACCACACTGCAGAATTTTGTGGAACTCCAAAAGGTCAACTTGGATCCTTCTTCTTGGATCTCCAATTAAAGCCTAAGATAAGTGAGAAGTTTAAAAATACAAAGAGACTATAATAATATAAACTTAGAACTCCAGAATTTTAGAAGAAAAGGCATGCTCTTCACAGAGTATAAGTATCAAGACATGTCTAGGAGATTTTAATAAATGAAATTGCCTATTGCTTTTTTTTTATAGGAATTTTTTTTCTTTTATAGGTTATAAGTAAGAAATAATTTTATTAGAAGTGAATGAAATAGGCAAAGCCCATGTACACAAGAAGTATACAAAAGAAAACACCTAAATACATTCTCTTTTTTTTTTAATTGGCACTGGGTGTCCGAGAACAAAGTCCCAACTAATCTCGGACAGGCCCTCGGCAAGAAGTTTCTCGCAAGTGCACCCCGGGTAATTCGAAGGGAAGTTACCCCAATCCGATGACCCCTAAAAATTGTTTGCACTCAAGAGGAATCAAACCTTAGATCTGGAGGGAGCATACCCCCAAGACCAGGGCCTTTACCACTTGAGCCAACCCTAGGGGTTACACCTAAACACATTCTAAGAAACAGAAAACGACAACAGAAAATCATGAGCAGAAGCTCTGTTAATCACTAAAGCAGAAAACCAAAGCAACAAAGAGTGCACAAAAAAGCTCCGGAGTTCCTCCAATTGCTGGAGCATAGAATCCAGTTTCTTCAGAATATTGATAACAATAGTCTTGCTTCGTGGATTTTAGTCTAATTCAGTGTAGCATCTATAGCATGAATTGTGATGGAATATTTTCGCATGTCCGAAGTGGAAAAGGTCGTATGAGTTTATTTGTCAAAGTCATCCTAAAATTGCTTACCAATTGAAGTTTCTCAACATTCTTGAAGCAGAAGATTTCATGCAAAGGTATGCACTCGATGGGTCTCAAATAATCCCTGTTTCAAAGAAAAATAGAACAAAAAAAATAGAAGTCAGAACTCTTTTCCGTAGCTGCGTGCTATAGTAAATTCATTGATGGAACAGATAGATGTACAGTGCCTCCAATATTCTTCTGGTTCATTCCGACATAGAAGGAAAATTCACATTTTATATCTCCATACTATGAATAACATCCGTGCAAATCAGCATGTTAATTACACCAGTTTGAGAATATAATAATTGAAAAAGAAGTCCCTACACATTTAGTGGTCATTCAACTTCCATTTGCAGTAAAAAAAAAACCATAAAACTGAAAAAGGAACCAGCAAAAACTGTCAATCCTAGGCCGACCCACTCTCGTTTGCAACAAATCCATTGACCTAAAACTACAGCCATGAGATAGAGCACAGATATTTAAAATAAATAAATAAGTTTTATCTGGTGACAAGCCATTGGAAGAGCCTATAGAAAGCAGCAACACAATATTGGTCACCAAATGGATGCAGTTTCTAAGCATGGAAATGATGAACGTTTGTTTGATTTTAGTAGTTTATGTGCGTATTTTCTAGCTAAACCACATTTTATTTACGGGAAAAAAAAATCCTAATTTATATCAAATTACAGTGTTTGTTATCCAAATAACATTACATACAAGGCAAAAAGCCATCAAAATTATTTAATAATTACAGAAGGATCATCATTCAAGACGGTAGTTTATAACAATATATCAAAAAGGATTCCCATATCCCCATATTCTATATATAACCAGATTTTGGATTATATGTTCATATCCTTTAGTAAAAGTATATTATGTTCACCTCTACAAACATAATAACTACACTAATGAAACTGTACTTCCCTTTTAGGGTGGCAATTCATGTTCGTGGGTCGTGTCAAGTCATGGACATTTGACTATATAAGTCAACCCAAATATGACCCATTAAGCTAAATAGGTCAAACCTTCAAACTCTAACACGACTCATTTAAATAACGAGTCGTGTTGTATCACCCGTTTGGACCCGTTTAATAATTAATTAGAAGTTGGTCAATATGACAAGACTCATTTCAATTCGTTTCATGTAAATGGATTAAACTAATAATCTGCATAACCCATTTGACCGAATTAACATAATTTCACATAAAAGTTAAAATCTATATTTATTAGTAGGCACTATCTAAAAAAATAAAACTACTTACTAACAAAACATATCAATATTTTTAATGAATTTTACTCTATAGTAAAACCACTATTACAAGCCCAACAATAACAAATGAGTATAGGTCCAAAATTATAATTCCAACAATAAAAACATAAGAATATTGAGAAAATACTAATATTACAACTCAACAATAATAAAATTGTAATTTTGAAATAAAATTTAAATGGGTTATTGAGGGTTGATTTCGGTTTAAGCGAGCTGACCCATTTATTAATCGTGTCTTAACAGATCAACCCGTTTTGACCCAAACCCATTTATATCAAATCCAAACCCACTAATTTCATGTCGTGTTCATATTGGGTTCACAGCTCGTGTCATATATTGCCACCCCTACTTCCCTTAGCTAAAAGTAGAATATAAATTTTTGACATGGCTGAAACACGCTACCTCAGATTCTATTATAAGAGTAAAAATACATATTAGAAATTTTATGTAATGATCTTGTAAAGGAAGGTTGTGATGGGATCCCACCCTCGTCTAAGCAAGAATGAAAAGATACAGCACAAATATCCTTACCTAACCAAGCAATCTATTAATGCAGCAGCTTTCTCATTTACTTCTTTTGATTCCTTCTCCATATTTAAAGGACTCCGAGATGAATGTTTCCTGTCAAGTCAACACTGTCAAAAGGAGCCTCAAGAATCTAAGTTAAATGCATGCATGCATGCATATACAATTTATACAAACATTTTCAAACATGAAAAGGAGGAAATTAATATGATGAATACTAAAAGAATAAAAATTGGCATAATACCATTAGCCATATAAACCCCAACCAGCATTTTGATGTGTATTTATACATCTTATAATGACAAAATGGCTATCCCTAAGATCTTTACATGTGAGATAAGAAAGATCAAGAAGAAGGAGACCTCTTGTCTGCATCGAATCCATAGTTTCTTCAAGAAGTATTTTTAAAAGACGGAATATTTTGATCCTTTTCTTGGTTTATGCTAGGGCTACCTGGGAGCTCATATGGGTCAACCACAAAATAATCTCAGTGGCCTACATGGGTCCAAGAACATGTCAAGTAGTCTCAAAGTGGTAATGTATTAACATTTGGCAAGCCTAACTTCTATTGTATCATCATAAAAAGTATTACTTGTACTCCCGTGAGTTCTATACCTAACACCATTATTCTCAATCCCCTACTAATAGATAACCTCAATGACAGTTACTTGTACTCCGGGGGTTAGCGGGGAGGTGGATCCAACCCTTTTGAATTTTCTATTCCCCTTCCAGTCAGGAGTCTTGGACTGGGTTTTTGATAAGGTAAAAGAAATCCAAAAAGCTGTGGGTGTGGGTGTGGATGTGAAGGTTACGAAGATCAGTTTATGGCCTTGCTCATCAAAGTGGGGCACCAACAACAATGGAAGAATGTTTCAAAAAAACAGCGGGAGCTTAAAATTTTGACATGGTCGCTAAACATTGAGGGTAGCTCCAGTAAGGGCAGGTCGAAAGGGAAGGGGCTGGCCTTTTCTCCATGAAACCCAAAATTGTGTCGTGGAATGCCCGTGGGCTCAACGAGGCCAATCAACGTCTTCGGATAAGAAACTTGCTTCATGAGTGAAAGGCGGACATTGTTTGTTAATAGGAGACTAGATGAAGCTGATCAATAGGGGAATTGTGAGAAGTTTATGGAGTGGAGTTCATGTGGATTGGGTTTATATGGCCTCTAATGGGGCGTTAGGAGGAGTGGTAGTGATGTGAGATCGACAAGTAGTGGAGAAAATGGAGGAATTCATAGGGAGGTACACGGTAGCATGCTCTTTTAAGAGTGTGTTGGATAACTTTTTATGGGCTTTTGCAGGTGTTTACGGACCAAATCTAGACAGCAATAGTGTGTTTGCGGGAAGAACTAGTGGGAATTCACAGTTAGTGGAACCTCCCATGGTGTATAAGGGGAGATTTTAATGTCACTAGATTTCCAAGTGAGTCCTCCGGTAATAGAAGAGGGCGGCCAATGGTAGAGTTCTCTTAATGCATCTCTAATTTGAATTTGGTAGATTTGCTACTAGCCGATGGCTTCACCACGTGGGCTAATAATCAAACTTGGTCCCAGTTGGATCGTTTCCTCATTTCTCCTGAGTGGGAGAGCCATTTCCCAGACGTTTGGCAAAAGCTTTTGCCTCGTATTAGCTCAAACCATTGGCCTATCTTGTTTGATTGCGGTGGTATCCGAGGTGGTCACAGGTACTTTAAATTCGAAAACATGTGGTTAAAATCTGAAGGCTTTGCAGAAAGAGTAAGACAGTGGTGGTCCTCGTACCAGTTTCAGGGAACCCCTAGTTTTGTCCTTGCAGGTAAATTGAAAGCACTAAAAAGAGATCTAAAACTATGGAATATGCAAACTTTTGGTGATCTAGGGGAAAACAAGAAGGGTAATTTGAAGGAAATCGAGGAAATTGAGAGTATCCAAGAGGCTAGGTCCCTTACCCAAGATGAAGTAGCTCGAAAGACCTTGTTGGGTGAGGAGCTTGAGAGAATTATCTTACTAGAAGAGATTTCTTGGCGGCAAAAATCAAGAGCCTTGTGGCTTAGGGAAGCAGACCAAGTACTAAGTTCTTTCATCGAGTTGCAAATTCTCAAAGGAGGAACAATAACATTTTTTTTTATAAGTAATAATATTATATATATATATATCAATAGGAGTAACTAAGTACACTGGACGTATACAAAAAAACACCTAACCCATACAAGAGAACCCCTAATGACCCAAAAATCCCATGAAACCTACCCAAAATACACCAAGCCCGAATTGGAATGTAACACACCTCCCCAACTCCAACCCCTTGTTTCCATAAAACTAATCCTCTACCCGAACATCCCACTACGAGAATGTCTTCACAATGCCCTCCCTTGACTTGAGCTACCTCCCTTAGCATTGTAGTTGATTGCACATAAAAGACGCTTTAATTCCCTGCTTTTCTTAAAATATGATTTGGTTTCAAGCATGTGACTAGCCTCAATCGAAGTGAGTAGAGCTTTAAATTGGTCTTCATATTCTCCTTGTTCTCCATATGAAAGCCCCAAGATGTTTTGAAGCTCGTTAACTTTATTATGAACCCAATCCGATGGTGAACCCGCTATATCATGTAACGGAGGAATAGAAACCAAAAGTAAGACATTATCCCCAACCACAGTACCCGACTACACTTCCGATTATAAACCTTCCCCCGCATGAGGCACTAACAACAAACCGCTAGTTTCCTTCCCGCCATATTGTTGCTCGACAACTATATGGTTGTTGTCCATTGTTTCTATCACCATTACAGGTTCCTCCCCTCCATCAACATTGCTTGACTTTGCACCACCCCCCGACGATCCTTGCCGTGTCACTTTGCCTGGCAGTAGATTATGTAGTTGGCTTCTATGAGCAACTCCTAACTGAACCGATGTGTTGGCAGCCGTCCCTTGATAGTCTGGTTTTTTACGCCATTGGAATGAGTACTGTCTCTCGATTGGAGAGGGCTTTTGAGGAAGAGGAGATGGCGGAGGTAGTGCGGAAAATGGCCAAGGACAAGGCGCCGGGACTAGATGGCTTCTCTGTGGGTTTCTTCCAAGATTGCTGGGATGTTGTAAAGGAAGATATTATGAAAGTGTTTCAAGAGCTCTTCGTGGCTGGAAAATTCGAGAAAAGCTTAAATACTACTTTCCTTACATTGATCTCAAAGAAGGTCAAGACTAACGAGATAAAGGAGTATCGTCCCATTAGCTTAGTGGGAGGGGGTACAATATCATTTCCAAAGTGCTAGCGAACCGACTTAGTGAGGTGGGGGGGAAGATAATCGCCAAGCCCCAAAATGCCTTTGTTAAAGGTAGGCAAATTCTTGACACGGTCCTTATTGCTAATGAATATTTGGATAGTAGAATTAAAACAGGCTTAGCAGAGATCATATGCAAGTTAGACATGGAGAAGACGTACGATCATGTTAACTGGGATTTCCTTCTCTATCTACTTGGGAAATGTGGTTTCGGAGAAACGTGGCAGTCATGGATCCGTTGGTGTATATCAACAGCTAAATTCTCTGTGTTGATAAATGGTAGCCCAGCGGGTTTCTTTCATAGTTCGCGAGGCCTAAGATAAGGCGATCCGTTGTTGCTTTTACTATTTGTTGTTGTGATGGAGGGATTAGGCAAGATGATTTCGGCCTTAACTCATCATAGCTTTGTGGAAGGATTTTTGGTTGGAACCCCAAATAGGGGCATCATTAACATATCTCATTTATTGTTTGCAGATAATACTCTTGTATTTTGTGACCCAGATCAGAATCAAGTGAGGGCTTTGAAGGCGTTGCTCCTGTGTTTTGAAGAGTGTCTGGTTTAAAAGTGAATTTTGATAAGTCCAAATTTGTGCCAATTGGTGTGGTGTCTAATGTACGGCAACTAGCTCATGCGTTGGATTGTAAGGTTGCCTCTCTACCTTTGAAGTACCTAGGTCTTCCGTTCGGGGTTGGTGCAAGGACGTATGCTTTATGGAAGTTAGTGATTGAGAAAATAGAGAAGAGAGTAGCGAGTTGGAAGAGAATGTATATGTCGAAAGGTGGTAAGATTACTTTGATAAAGAGTACACTCTTTAACTTACCTACTAACTTTTTATCACTTTTTCCTATACCTGCTAGTGTGGCAGACCGGATTGAAAAACTCCAACGTGACTTCTTGTGGGGTGGTTTGGGGGAGGAGTTTAAACTTCATCTGGTAAAGTGGGAAACGGTTTGTCACCCAATATCCAACGGTGGTCTGGGTATTAGGTATGTGAGGACTTTCAATCGGGCGTTACTCGGCAAATAGTTGTGGAGATACAATAAGGAACCGAAAGCCTTGTGAAGAGGGGTGATTGGGTGCAAATATGGCGATATTTTGGAGGGGGGGGATGGTGCACTAAAGAAGTTAGAGGAGCTTATGGAATGAGGTTATGGAAACACATTAGAAGAGGATGGGTGATTTTTCTTCGTCACACTCGTCTTCTGATGGGCAATGGATCTGGGATTAAATTCTGGAAAGATATTTGGTGCGAAGATACTACTCTATGAGATTTATTTCCCTCATTATTCCAAATTATCAGTGTCAAAGAGGCTACAATAGCAGAGGTTATGGGAATATCGGGTGAGCATCTTCATTGGAATATCAGTTTTAGTAGGGCTGCACAAGATTGGGAGATGAACAGTTTTGCTGATTTTTACAGTCTCTTGTACTCCGTGAAACCAAGCAATGTACAAGAAGATGGATTGTGGTGGGCACCCGCCGGGAAAGGTGCATTTTCAGTCCGCTCATTTTATAAGGCTCTCACCCAAGACCCCAACATTCGGTTCCCTTGGAGAAGGATATGGAGACACAAGGCGCCCCCCAAAGTAGCCTTCTTTGTGTGGACAACATCTTTGGGCAAGATTCTCACAACTAATAATTTGAAGAAGCAGAGAATTATTATAGCAAATTGATGTTGTATGTGTAGGGGAGGGGGCGAGTCGGTGGATCACCTCTTGTTACACTGTGAGATAGCACAGGCTTTATGGGATGGGGTACTGGGTAGAATAGAGTTGGGTTGGGTTATGCCAAAGACCGTGGTGGCAGCTTTGGCTAGCTGGCCAATTATTGGAGGGCTACATCAGATTTCAGCAGTCTGGAACATGATTCCAATGTGTATCATGTGGTGTCTATGACAGGAACATAATGTGCGAACGTTTGAGGACAAGGAGAGATTGCTAGAGGAACTTATAGCTTAATTTTATAGCATGTTATGTACTTGGTCCAATGTTGTTGATTTCAATGGCATGGCCCTTCATGATTTCCTTGTCTCTCTTGCACCCTCCTAGTCAGGGTTGTCTCTTGTATATACTAGGCTATGCCTATTCTTGGAGTAATATAATTTGTTTACTTATCAAAAAAAAGTTACTTGTACTCCCGTGAGTTCACACCTATTATTTTAGGCGTCAAATATCATAACAATCTAAATCTCATTATCTAAAGTTTTTACTATATGTAAAGATCTTGCGAAATCTTATAAAATAACATGCTTCACAAATATGGTAAGCAGTTCACACTTTATTGCAAATAGAATAATTTATACGTGGTATAAATATGGAGTTAGAGAAGACAAAAGGATTGAATAGAATATTACTTGGATATGTCATCAACATTTGGTTTCAACTTGCCATCCTCAAATCTTAACAAAGACTGCAAGTCCTTCACTTTTTCATGGATCTATCACAGGCATATTATTACATAGCAATTAGCTTGATCATCTAATCGGTAACCGATTAGTTTTGTATCATAAGGATCAAAATTTATAAACTCCATACAGCAATGGGAAGAAATACAAGAAGCAAACATAAGACTGGTTGATTATAAAGCCAAGCATTGATTACAGCAAAAAGTAAAAGTCATCTAGAGTGTTGAGTCCTTTAAAATGATAAGGACCATAAATAATTAACAATATATTCCACCACCTTACATTAATATTCAGGCACAAAACACCTTCAGTTTGACATACGCCAAACGCCGACAAGAAATATATTTTGCTGAGAATCTTATATTCAAGATATATATTTTACTGAGAATCTTATAATGAAAACAAAGAAGTTTTCCAAGCATTTTATGAACCTTTCTTATGTTATTACAAGTCTACTTTCTTTGTAACTACTTTCTATTTTAGTAATTTTACAAATTTTGCAGCTGTTTACAGCAAGATAAAGTAGATGGAGAATAAATGAGAGTACAGTTGGAGAAGGAAAGGTTTGAGGTTCAAACCTGGGTGAGCCAGGGAATTATGGAGTTTATTGGAGTCATGGTTGATATGGGCTCAATGCAAGACAGGGGAGCAGATAGGAGTTGCTTCTCAAATCTCCCAAGGAAAATAAGGGTGAAATATATGCCCTGCTCTAAATAGCTATTAAAAGCATGTCAAAGAAAAGCCCTTCCAGAAGAATGCCATGGAAGTAGCTTTAGGACATGCAAATACATGGCAGCAACCAAGAAGAATTCTAGTTCCACTATAGAAATAAAGGGAAATGGTTTAACTGTGGATAAACTTGATCTTTAATTGCAGAGAGAAATTGTTTGCTACATGCAACATAGTTTAGAACCAAATAAAAAAAAATCATCAAAGAAAATGGACTTAATTGTAGATGGAAATTGTTACTTAAAAGTAACCACACTGATTAGTCTTCCAAGTAAATCCCTACGACATCTCATTTTGTCAAAAGTAAAAGAATACCTCAAGAACATCAACAGTAGTTTTTTCCCAACTCTTCAGCAATTGGTAGAGCATCAGTGCCGGGAGATCCCTGATCAAAATCCAAGTTCAGAATTGCGATATGAAGCAAAAAGAATTTGATTACGAATACCTATAAAGAAAGGTTAAATATTTAAGTGGATCTCTATCAATCTAATTACTACAATTATAAATTTGCAGACAACAACTGATTGAGCTTATGCTTAAATTTTAGAGCTTGATTCACTTTGAGGATGTAGTTATCAAATAATATGTTTTTTTTTTTATTGGCACTGGGTGCCCGAGAACAAAATCCCAACTAATCCCGGGGTGCACAGGCCAAAATGAGATATCTTTAGATAGTGAAGCAAGATCTAGAACCAGGATTAACTTTCACTGCTTACAAACTTCCAAAATCTTCAAATACACATCCAAATTAGCAATTATTTATTGCATTCAATAAATCCAGTGATCGTGTCAAATTCTAGAGGCGAAAATATTAGGATAGAGGATGAATACACTGATCATGAAGGATTATATATATGATTAAGTTCACAATATAACATATATTTTCTTGAAAAATATTAAAACCTCGAATAAGATGAATGCAACATGAAGTTCAATTCAAATTCAGATCAGAACTTAGCAGTTGTTATATGGGTTCGGGACAAAGCATTGTATACGCTGAGATCCTGAGAGCTCAAGGAGGAAAAAGAATACCAATCACTTCTCGATAATTATTCACGATAAGGGGAGAGGCTAACATAGGTTTCAGTATTGCCATGGAGGTCACAAAGTTGCAGAAATTCTGCCTACCAGGAATAATGAAGGCCATATAGTGGTTAGCAATCCATTAACAAAGGCAAAATGGCACTCACTTGACAAAAACCCTCACAACATGAGTGGAAAGACAATTTATGGGGCAGGACTTATGATGAAAGAATAAGATGAAATGCAATCTCTGGTCCAGTATATGGATGCCTGTCATGCTACGACTGATCTCAACTAATTATTTGTGTTCTATCTAGTATGTATCATTTGCAGTATCCCATGCGTTTCTTTCTTCCCTAAACAATTACGCATTTTCCAATCGTTTGAGAATTGGGAGCGTGTAGTAAATCGGTGAAAAGACTAACTACATGAAGAATCACCACTTTCTTCTTGTCTGGTGGAATGAATAAGCTCATGCATCCAGTGAGCTGTTATACTCTAGACAAATATGAGAGATAAAAGTAACTGTAAAATAATGGAGGTATTAATTAATCATCTATAAAGACACAAAGAATATTTCAATCAGTTCACTATTGCAGCCAATCTAAATTATTTGAAGATATCAACTAACGCTTTCGTCCTAGCTTGCTTGCTGTTAACTTCAACAATTAGTTGAGCAGACAAATATTTATCACCAGAAGAGACACCAAATGAAATGATACTTCCCCTTATTTTTCCTCAAAACCATAAAAGGAAAATTTTCAGTTTCCCAGAAATATGGATAGAGAAGATAGGCAAAATGTTGCAGTTATGTTCCCCCTTTGGAAACCCTCCGCTATTAACACGAACCTATGACAGTAGAAGCACGTACTGGCCCTCTAAATTGGAAATACTTGTTACCCACCTCACTTTGCGTACTATCTGACCGATAAAACCGCCCTTTCGCAAGGTAGAATACTTTCGACGTATAGAACGATCAGTAGCCATGGGTACTCCAACATCCTTCTCTAGTACCACATGATTATTGGAAGCCCTTGAGGTGTACAAATCTGGATTAAGTGCCTCACATAATAGGTCTAGCAGTCGGATTTTATTACACTTCCCTGCTTCATACAGGCACTGCAAAGTGCAGTAATTGTTAACAAACAGAAACACCAGTTCCATTACATGACACATCAACATAGCATAGATATTACTAACATATACTCATTTAAACAACTAATAATAAGAAACCAAGATGTTCCAAAACTAGTGTTTCACAAAAAAATTAATTAATTAATTAATCAAAAATTTCATTATAGGTAAATTCTCATTACAGGATATTTGTATACTTATAAAAAAACTATAAAAAATGGGCATGCCAAGGAATGGCGCCTTGAAAATTTATATCAGCATGTGAAGAGAAAAACAAAAACAAAAACAGTTCTGAAAACTCACCAAGACGACCGTGCTCCAGCACTTGTGCAGTCTCCTCAATTCTGAGAAACCATGAACCAAACTTTTACCATTCTGTTCAGCCATTTGGTTCCTAGTGAAATATTTTCAGCACATATGAGTGTCCTATCATCATCTTTTGGAGTTTTTGGTACTCAGATAAAAGCAGATAATATAATCAGAAAATATTGTACTTACCTTGCATAGGACGGAAGCTGAGAAGTATACTTCAATACTACCTCTGGCTGTAAACCACTTTTCTCACCCTGAAACCCATTCCATTTGCAAACAATGTTTAGATGTAAACAAAAATCAATGAGCGTCCAATCTTAATATCTCATCAAGGGTGTAGGTTATTTCAAAAATCATAAGCATTAGAAAAATCAAATGATTTTCCATTGGGAGTTTCATTTTTCAGTGTTGTTAATGTTTCCCCCACCAAAACTTTCAACATGCGAGACAGCTCACTTGCACTCACAAGTGTAAAATGTGTAAGCACTTAAATTATCGGGGAAATAACATGGCCTTTCCCAGAACAAAGATGCAAATCTAATCATATCACATTTGCTTTAAGAATTTTTGAAGTAGGAAAACAGGGAAAAATCGAGGTAGCATCCTGTTTTGTGCCTGAACATAGGTGACCATGCATACATTGCATATACATGACAAGCAAAGGGGCAGGGCCAGTATCCCAGCAACAATATTCAGCAGGCCAGCTGATTGTAATACAATCAATATTTGTTTTCATAAATAAATTACAGTTTCAAATTGAAATCCATAGTCAACATTAATACCCTGATATAAATTTTGGGACAGGCATTTTTTTCCTTTTCGGGTTGGATAGAAGGGGAATTAAATGGGGACATTAGGCTAAAGAACCCGTCTAAGATACAAAGTAACTGTATCAAAGGTTAACCAAATTTTTATTTAACCTTCTTTTTTTTATAAGTAGACGATTGTATTAACCTTCTACTCTTGCCTGATTTCTGTTTTAATTTAACAGAAAAAAGGACCACTTTTTGCTTAATCATCAGATAGGAAGTGAAGACAACTCCCAACTATAAATAATTTTGCTTTAATATCTAAAACTATCCCAACTGAGGCCTGTTATCCAGCATTACTTCAATCTGTACAAGAACAATAGTCCAATCACAGGTTCCCAAGGCCTCACCCTAAAACAAAAAAGAATTACCACTTGATTAAATATGTCGGTAGTCATGCATGCATATTATTTAAAGGAAATGCTAATTTTATAAAGAAAATTTCAAAAAATAATTTGCAAACTAACATGACTTGATATGATATGTCTGACTATAAAACTCTTCTTATTGAAAAGTAGATGTGATGTAACCACAATAGAATCTGTTTGCAAATTTCCTTCTTGTAATTATCTCTTTAGACCAAGCAATTCACTTAGTTTAAAGGTAATTTAAGTGGTACTTCCAAACATCAAATTACTGACAAAAAATTGACTTGTAGGAAAGAATCTAAGTGCTAAATAGATAATCAAAGGGAAGTTTTCCACTTATGGGAAGTAAAATACCAAACTAGTAATCTGGTACAATTTTTAATCAAATCACTGGTTTTCTGAAATTGGATAGGGGCAATTGTCCCCAAATCAAATGAACGCACATTGGCCTCCTGCAAGCAGACCAAGCTGATAATATATGCTGAAGCCTTCAGATAATCAAGAACAGATAGTAAGGCCAAAAAGTAATGCCAGTGTGTTAATATATGCCTATAAACAAAAGCAACATGTACAATTAGACAGTGAGCAATTATTAGGGTTTATTATGAAGAAGTATTGAACTAAAATATAAGATGATTAAGTAACATGTTTAAACAAAGGAAAATTTTGAGTGTTACTAGAGGATGAAGAAATTTAACCTTTTGTTTTTCTTCAACAAGCAAGCCACCAAGTATGAAGCTCAGAGGCTCCATGGAGAAATGCTGGGCACATGCTATCTGAAAAATGCTTTTTAAAACATGAAATCAGCAAGAGCTAGTCGTGCTGATAGTTCATCAAGGCAAGAGACAGTGAGAACTACAATAACAAACATGCACTAACCTTCAAAGCTCTAATAAAAGATGTTAGTGTTCCATCCTGGTTTAAGAAGTAGTTTTTCAAGAAAACAGCCACCTTGTGACCAACACTAAACCCAGAACACTGTTTCACAAGGACTGCCTCAACAACTGCATCCATTCTCTCAGCTGGTGATCCCAATATGAACTTAGAGGGGCACAAGTGCTGCAGCACATTTGATGGAAGAAGGTTTCTTGGAGCATTCAGTGTTGTGGCAACTCCCATTAATAAAATGATTGGAATCTTTACAACCCATTCACTGATAGACGTAAAGTAGCAAGTTGCAAGCAGTTATTGCAAAATAAATGACATAGTATGTGTCTGGCGTTTCACAATAGTTGAATAAACTAGGCGTACAAAATGCATGACTACACCAAGATCATCAAGGAGAAAATAATAAAATTTCAAAATAAGGATGAGCTTCCAAAAGGGTCAATTTATCCAAGCTCTTAGATTGGCTTTATATTTAGCACAGTCTGCTAGAAAGCAGATAGCACTATTATAAATAAGCCTAGTGTTCACTCTAAATAATTTACAGGTAGCACAACTTCTGTGCCATGGATCAAGGAGCAAACTAACTTGTACTGCATAATGAATCTATTTTGCATTATTTGAAATATCAAATGCTTATCAGAACTAAGTGTAGCAATTTCTATCTAAATAGCTTGCTGGAACATCATTTCCATGGTGAAAATTTCACAATCCATAAGGGCTTGCAATTAAACATCTTCCAAAAACGAAATTACATTTACCAACTTTTAATCGAGCACAGCTACTGAGATTGTTAGCCACCATATCTAAAAATAGCCCTCTCATGGTTCCAGTAAATTTAACATATGCACTTACTTAAAAAGATCAACCATGAATTCATATGCTGGATACAAGTATGATATGAAAGAGACCTTCAATGGACAAGTTTTAAAAACCAAAGCATAATCTGGTGCGCAAAACAAAGATGAGCACATGAACATACTTTCTGAACTTATTAGACTAAGCCATAGTACTCACAAACATGTGTACATAATATAAATTTATAAAGACGTATATTTGTAATTTATAGGAATACATATTTATGTGTCTCTAGATATATGCATATACACAAATGTACACAGAAAGAATTTATGTATACACAAACAAATGTATAAATATGCAAGCACGTAAGTGCATACATTTATTGATATATACATGTACATGTACAACTATGTGCATGAACACGTGCACGCACACAAATATAAGCATTTCGAGTGGTGGCAAGATGCAATAGAATACCTCATCATAAGTATGAAGTCGGATAATACAGACCCACAACATCGTTCCATATCATCTATAATCACAACCACTGGGGTATTATGGTTTTCTTGTTCTCTATACCATGATGCCAAGATGGATATATCAGCTTCCTGCTTAAATAATTTTAAATATTAATTCAATTGAAAAATAAACTCTAATTAAAGAAATGTATATTTAAGTACTTACATATAAAGTAGCCTTTAAGAACTGTCTCAATAAACCCCTGAGGCAGCCACCAATCCCACTCTTGGCTGAGAAGTCCAGGGACGAAAGGTTAGCCACATGGCATCCATTAGATCTCAAAAAAAGGCCAAGGTCTTCAAATGTTAGTAGATCATCAACAAACTCCATATTCCCTGCCAATCAATGATCAATCTACATATTAGACAGAGGATCTAGGAAACGTTAGCAGCATAGCACAACAACAGGGCAGAGAAGATCCAAAAATAATCTAGGGGTCTAACCAGTACGGTTTGGTCTAGTTTTGGACAAATTTTGGAACCAAACCAATATACACTGATTTTGAAAATTTAAGAACCAATACAAACCAATTCATCACCAAGACCGGAACTTTCAATTTTTCCGGTTTTGGTCCGGTCCTATCCGGTTTACCGTTTACACATGTGGCACTACATAAATTGAGACTTGAGAGCCGGTTCCTCTAATGCTTGTTCTCCTCAAAGTAAATTTATATTAATAACTTAATATTAATGTTTGTGTTTGTGTTTAAGATTAAAATTTCATATTCTATGAATCATCAATTTAGCATATAATATATATAATATAATATAAAAAAATATTTTATATATAATATACAAAATTAAAAATATATATATATACCAGTCTGGTTTGGTGCAAACCATAAAATGGATGCAAACGTAGGTTTAAATCAGAATGCAGGTATGAGTGGGACAGATCACTAGTATATACAGATATGTACGACCATTTTCACCCACCGTACTTTACTGTGAAACGTTGGAATAGACAATAACTTACTGGTCAGAACCATCCCAGTGAACAGTAGTTTAGAATTCGCGTCAGTTACAATGGGAAAAGACCGAGTTGCTTCAGTGAAACCAGGTGTTCCAAATGACTGGATAGCATTGAAGGACTCCAAAACCCAGTGATGTATTTCGTTAAATACATTAGTATTGATACCCCTCAAAATATCCTGCAAGAATTGGTCAATATTCTATTTGATCACTGAGAAAATGAAGGAAATGAAACCAAAGTTTGACACCTTACATCTATGTTGCTCCATACTTAGTGATGACTACAGATTAATCCAACAAACCCAAATAATATGGAATATCAAAGCACACTGAACTATAATTCTTCGATTTTCAAAACCAGTGTTTTATTCTGATGTCTTCGATGCCATCTTCTAAAACACTCTAAAATGAAGATTAAAGACAGAGATATAAAAACAGAGAAATAAACCTTGATGGTCGAGTTGATTTTTGACCAAACAAGTTCAAAAGCTTCAGTACGCAAGTGCTCGTTGCAATGCTCATCCCGTTCTCCAGCTTTATCGGGTTCTGATTTCTCTGTCTTATTAGGTGATGACGGAGATAGATCAATCCGCCTTCGGGTTTTCCCAGTTCCAGTTGGTTTTTTATCAGATTTTCGGGACGAAGCTTTGTGGAAAACAAAGAATGGCTGTAACAGAAAATATTAATGCATTTAAAGGAAACTGGATCAGTGCTACATTTGCTTGGGATAAGTGAGATTAAAAAAATTGAGATTTCTGGTTTGGATGATTAGGAAACGCGAGGAAAATATCATTTTCATTTAAACGGAAACGAAATTTTATCTCATTGATTTAATTTGATTCGTTCAGGGTATTCTTTCTTGACAGAAACAATTTTTTTTAAGTATCTCCGATTCCTTTCCTTACATTCCTTTTCCCGGTAAACAAACAGAGACAGAAAACAAGAACTTAGATCAGAGAAAGCGTACCTGGAGATCATTTTCGGTGGTCTCCGGTGTGCCTTGAGTTAGTGACTCCGCAGCAGCAGAAGCGATCGCCATTCAGTGAGAGACTCTCTCTCTGTCGCGCACGGTAGGGTTTACTTCTGCTCTTTTGGCGGGAAATAGAAACTGGGTTAAATTCGTAAATTGGTAGTTTCGGGTTTTAGAATCGGACAGGGTGTGCCGACTGCCGACCCAGTTTATCGGTACTAATTTTGCTACACAACTTCTATTATACTCTATACTCAATATTTTTTTAACTTTTTAAATTTTTTAATATTTTTTTAAAATTTTTGCACCTTTTAATTATGAATGAATTAGAAGAACTTATTAATGTTTCAAAAAAAATATATTCATTATTCACATCACTTAAATGGTAAATTTTAATTTGTAATATTCAAAATTTATCTTCTAAATCAAATTATATACTGTAAACGTTTTATTATATATTCTCTATACACCTACTTAAAAATATATTTTTTTAAATGAAAATTGGCATACAACAATTTCAAATAAAATGAGGGAAAAAACCATCATAACATTAAATTCAAATTGATTAGAGATTAAATTAACTCTTTATTTCATACTAGTATCTTGTTTTTTATATCTTATATTAAAATCATGATATTTACAAGTCTCACGTATAAACATGCTATTTCAATTCTGCTACAGGTACCCGTCCTCGGGTACCCGTTGCGGAATCTGTCAGTTTTATATTATATTAAAAAAAAAAAAAAAACCGGAAAGGAGTCGATTTCTGAGCGCCAAATTGATTTCTGATTTCAGAAACTAAAAACAAATCAGAAACCACTTGAAACCCAGAAACCAGAAATTTCAGATTTCAGAGCGCCCAATTGATTTCTCTCTATACACGCACATGGAGAGAAACTACCCAAGGCATGTTGCTGCCGCCAGCCACTGCACGAAACACTAGCATACATGCACGTCCAGCAGGCCACCCGAAATGTTACACACCCCAAGCCGGAAGCACACGTACCTGTCACGAACGGCGGTTTTGCAACACTTAGAGTTCTGGAGCCACCTCGTGCTCCTTAAAAAACGCCGCACGTAGACAATCGGCCCCCATGTCGCATGGCTTCTCACCACCGCACCCGAAGAAACCCAACCCTACGAAGACCCACGCCACAACACCTGATGAGTCCAGCGTAGCCCATCTTCACCATGAACTCTTGAACCACCATACACAACTGCTCCTCCACAGCTAAGCTGCTGCACCACCGTTGGACAATCCCACTACCGCTACAGCTCAGCCGAGGCCATGCCATGGAGAAACACGTGGAGAGAACCAGTGCCTCCGGGTTCTCTCCAGCGAGCGCAAGCGCAGCACCGGGGTCACTGTTTTCCTCAGTCATAAAGCCACCATGCAACATCGACAGCTGCCACCACGCTGCCCTGCACCTCCATGCCCAGCCACCGATAAGTCTTGGGACTTGAAGAACCCTGTTTTTCACACCGAAAACAGAGCATCTACAGCCCTGGGTTCACCTCGTTCGGAGACACCTCTTGGTGCTAGGTCCTCCACGTTGTTACCACCGGCACAGAAAACTTCGACGGTCACTCCACACAGCTCCAGGTCCGCCGTGTCCCTCCCGGTAAGCCACGTCAAGCCGTTCTCTCCCTTTTCTCTCAGTCTCTCTCTCTCCCTCTCTCTCTTACCAGTGCTCAGCCACTCACCTTGCTGTCGCAACCACCACATCCGTCCAGCCCGTCGCAACTCCTCTCGGTGAGCCTCCGTGCTCAGCCACTCACCTTGCTGTCGCAACCACCACATCCGTCCAGCCCGTCGCAACTCCTCTCGATGAGCCTCCGTCACATAGCGTCTGTTTTTCACCCAAAGAATAGGTTCTTACGAACGTGCACATACATGCATGTTTTTCATCTAGATAAGCCGCGTGAATCGTCTTCGTTGGGGTTCATGGTCTTCGTTGGGGTTCATGGTCTTCTTGCTGAAGTGAAACTCGCGTTCAAGTGAACTGGGAGCTTTCTGTGCTATTTCTGGGAGCGAAACGCAAGAAAGACGGAGGAGCGTCTATCAGTTGAGGGCTGCAAATGAAACGCAGCGTTTCTAGCATCCACATGGAGGCCCGTGTACGCGGTGGGTACACCTCCCGGGTGCAAATAGAGTTTTTCATTGAAGTGTGGATTTTTTTTTTTTTAAAGAAAGTGTAAATTTTTTTATGAGATTCTAGTAGCCTCCTAAGTGACGTAAAGATGTAAACAATAAAGTGACGTGAATTGTAAAATGAATAAAGATTCGGACTTGTGAGAATTTTGCTTATTGAGATGTAAGACTTTCGCATCAACAATATATCTAGTGTGTATTTTTATAGATCTTTAAATTTTGGATCAATTTCTGATTTCTTAGGCTTGGTGTTAACTTGACAATCCTTTATACATTAAAATACGTCTTGCGCATCATGTGTGCGCCTATAAAAATATTCATGCAATAAAATACAATGCCAGCATTTTCTTTAAAAAATTGGACTATAATTCAAGAATATAAATAGGATGATCTTCCATCAATATCATTCTTCTTTATTGTGCTTCGGTACTCTCCATGGTATTAAAATAAGAATCATGCTAAGCTGCCGCCAGCAATGACCGTCAAACGTGTCGTGCCGTCTAGTATAAATTTGTCTTTTTATTTTTTTCATCTTTATTTTTTAATTTTTTTAACATATTTAAATATTTTTAAAAAATAAAAAAAATACATCAATACACTAAAAATTATTTCCTTAATCATTAAATAAAAATAAACAATTAAATACACGAACAATCAAAGTGAGAGGACAAAATGAGAGAACAAACTAGCATTTTCCTTAAAATAATGTCAAACTTCCAGGGTTTTAACTAATCAGTCTCTCTATTATTGTTTTGTTTCTCTTTCTTTTTGGGTAATCAGCCTAATTTTGAGGATTTTATTTTATTTTTTGGGAGTTGAATTAATGAGAAATTAGTCTTTTGATATTGGGCGATTCCAGGCTTTCCCACGGGCCACGACGATATAAAAGCCCATGGACTGGCATTTGCCCTCATTGGGCCCATATACCAGGGCCGGACAATAAGGTACTTAGGACAGATTAGTCGGTGTTTGTCCTTGCTCGTTTTAAACGAATGTGAGGTAAATAAAAGAAATCTTATTTGCAGTTATTGAATAAGTCGCGTAATTTTTTTTTTTTTTTAAAGAATGAGTAAATATATGATTCATATAAAAAAAAATTAATAGTATATAGTATTATTCGATAAACAATTAAAATTGATAGTAAAAGCTATTATTTATAGATAAAATCTATTTATAAGTCTTATATTTTACATACCCAACTCACCGCTGATGTAGAAACTTTTTCACATCATTATGCTAAAATAAATGATTGGCATTAGTATTATTCGATAAACAATTAAAATTGATAGTAAAAGCTATTTATAAATCTTATATTTTATATACCCAACTCACCGCTGATGCATAAACTTTTCACATCAGTTATGTGAAAAAAATGATTGACTTTTTAATTTTTTTTAAAGTTATAATGAGTCACATTATAAGTGGTGTGTTAAGACACCGACTTATATGTAACAAAACTCTTATTTATATAGAGTAAGAAATATTATGCTTCACCCTTAAATTGTTAACTTCAAAAAACTGAGTATAAAAGTAGAGTCAGAATTTAAATTTAAATTCACTACTCTAATAACATGTCAAATCATCTATTGTTACTCAAATTGATTAGTCAAATAACATGCAGGTTTGGGGTACAAGATAAAATACAAAATTTTCATATCTTCTCATCATTATATATTTTTCAAATTCTCATATAAAATATAATAAACAATTCAATTTTTTAAAATCTCAATACACATTTTTCAAATCCCAAAACAATAATAATATTAAAACATAATATTTTAAACTTCAAAACAAAACACAAAATTCTCATCTCATCCTCAAAACCTAAATAATTATCCTAAAAATTTTGGAAATAAAGAATTCAATAATTATTTCACATTTTATAATCGATACTATACAATGGCAAAACACTGAAACGGCCTCTTAGTTATAGAGCAAAGTTAAAAATAATAAATAATAAAAAAGTAAAAAAATTATAAGGTGTTTTACAAAAATACCCTTATTTAAAATATAGTTATGTAAAGTGTTGTAAAAAACGTTGTGTAAATCAGTTTTCAAAAATAAAAAAGGTACCACTTTGCCAGGGTCTATAGAATTTGACTTTTTCCTATATATGTAGTAAATTGTATTTCGTCACTTTGCTCCACCTTTATTAGTGGTTGATTCCTCCTTTTATATATTGGCCAAATCAGTCATTGAGAGATAAACACCCAAAATAGATTCGTTTCTGTACTTCGAGTTGAAGTAATTATTTCTAGCCTGTTTTAGTACAAACTTTAAAACTTGGTCTGTTAAATGGTTTCAAGCTACCTGCAATGATGGTTGCTTTGGGAGGAGGGATTGTTTTAGTTTAGGCAGGTATGATTGGGGTTGAGTTTTTGGGTAGTACAACCAAATGGGTTGATGTGTGTGTAAATGTTAGCTGGGTTGAGAAGTGAGAACCAGCTAAGCTAAGCCAACCCCATGAGCTTGCTTTCACTCATTCTTTCTCAATTATATCATCCTCCCTTTTCTTCTTGCTTTCTTCACGTGAGTATGTGGGAAATGAGAGAGAGAGAGAGAGAGAGACATGGGTTGTGACTAACTTCAATGCCATTGTTGTATGGTGGCACAAATACCTACCAATCTTTCACTTCAAGTGGGCTGTCTTCCAACATCTAAAACAAGACAACTTGCATTATTGGAGATAGCCTTACAAGATTTGTCTTCTCTACTGTTGTGGAGCTATTGATAGCTCCTTTTCTTGGATCCTATTGACACAACTCAAGGGTTAAAAAAAAAAAGACATGAAAATATAGATACATATACATTTGCATGCATGCATGCATACATATACCTCACTCAAGTGCTCGAGGGTCTTGCTCAACTCATCAGTACACACACACACACACCCACACACCCACATATAAACCCTAGATCATGATATAGATAACCCATCCTTACTAAATATTGAATATGATGACAAATTGTCTTCCACCAAGACCAAAGATACCTATTAATAGCTGCTATATTTGTAGTTGTGGCATTCTGTAGATTAAGCGTGGTCCATAATTTTTCTTCCCTTTTCTATGAATGGTACATATAGGATAGAGTTTGAATGATATCCTATAAATGAAAACTCTTCATTCAGTTAACTTGTTGTTGAAGATACCCAGAAGTAATATAGGTACCCAAATGGCACCAGAAAAATGGAATTTTAACTATTAGTTGAAGACATCACAGTTAAACTTATCCAAAAATAAAAAAATTAAAGAAGAATGAGAAGAACACAAGCAACTGTGTGGTTGTTTTACAAGAGATTTAATTTTCTGTAACAATCCTATTCACAAGAACATCGTTTCCTTCTTGAAAGAGAAGAAAAGTAAACTATGTTTTAAATCCATTGGCCATCACAAGCCTAAATGCAAAAAAAAATCATTTAAAGGTCATTTGGAATCAGCTCACACGACAAGTTTTTGTATTGGTAGAGTTCTGCTACTTACAAAAGAGTGTGTAAACAACACATCATTTATGAAGTTGTTATAGATGTAAAAAATAAATAAAGTACAAATTTTTTTTTATATTAGTTGATGAGATTACTTTCACTTTAAATATGTATATATTATGTCAATAAGCAGCTTACAGATATATTTTTCTTCTCCAAAAAGAAAAAACTTATCTATATGAGTGGTTTCTAAAAAAGCCTAAGTACTTATCTTGATCTAACTTAAATTCTTAAATGGACAAATTTACTTTTCCCCCAGCTGGCCAGTTTTGTCCCTATTCCAGAGTTGAGGGTGAAAATGCGAAGGAAACCCCTCTCTTTCCCCTCACCGCCAAGAACATGTGATACTGGGTCCACTTACCCTTGCACATGAACATGGCATATTAATGTCACTATTCTGCATTATTCCATCTTGGATACAGCAGAGCTTGATCATTTATGGCTCAAAAACTGCCTTTATCGAAATGTTTCTGTCCTTTCTTCCAAAATAAATAAATAAATTGGTTTGATATATCATATCTTGCTTTGATGATCAGTCACTAAGTCGGTATGCACTTACTCCTAAAAACAGAACATTTTCCAACTCTTTTTTCCCCTCAAATTTCAAAAGTGAATTTCAGTTTTCACTTTACCTGTGGTGTGGGGAGGCTAATGTCCACTAGTTATGGTTGGTGAAAGGTCAATTCACTTTATTTCTAAAGATTTCCCCCACACAACTTGGGTTGGAAATAACCTGTCATTTTGCACATTTGAAATATGATAGGAAATTGTTGGTGAAAGGGTGAAGAGTCTCTTTGTGGGGATGGGGGAGGAGGGTTTCTGGAGGAAAATCATAAGGTTGGAAACTCTTTATGCTCTTCAGGTTCTCCTCAAAGAATAAATCCAGCTGAGAGAAGAATAATTGACTCTTTGCCTTTAATTAGTCTCTATGTTAGGATTGTGATGGTCAAAATGTTGGGGATTTGAGGGCTTTATGGTTCTAAATTGCTTTGTAGACATGTGCTTGTGTTTTTGTTTAAAAAAATCTTTGTATTGAAATTTGAACTGCCTCGTTTGGTTACGCAGTTTAGATGAGATGAGATGAGATATTTTGTTGAAAGTTGAATAAAATATTATTAAAATATAATTTTTATTTTAGGATTTGAAAAAGTTGAATTGTTTATTATATTTTGTGTGAGAGTTTGGAAAAATTGTAATGATAAGAGGAGATGAGATGATTTTATGTATCCAAACCGGGCCTAAAGATACAAGAGGAGAAGATGGAGAACCGTACAAAAACTCCATTCTAATAACATAGAGCAATAAAGGAAAAAAATAAATCATTTATTTTTCAACCTAGGGTAAAAGGAAAAGAACAAGAGGAAGGGAAGAGTAGCTCCTGCCTTCTCTCCAATAGGCTCACATAGAAAAGGTGGGATAGGATGGTTTTCAGATAGAAATATTCTTTTAGAAAAGAAAGTTTGGAGACTGCCTTGTAGATGTTTGTGTATTTGATGTCTGCTGCAGCCTGCTATACTCGAAAAGACAAATCCAATATTGTTCACACAAACCCTCTCCTTTTGTGGCATATCTTTCATCACAAAACCTGTCTCCCGAGGTTTACAGATCCATATGAAAAATTCCCAAAGTCTGTTGTACCTCAGATGCCAAAAGATGCACCAGGCCATCTAGGACTTACTTCAACTTCACAATGCCACTAATATTTCACCCAACTGTATGCATTCTTTTCATCCCAATGGTAACTCCATTTTCCACACAAAACCATCCTCCTTGTACCCTTTATGGCAAAGAGTACATTAATAACTCATTTTCTCAACCAAATTTCTCCTAATAGTTCCAAACTTCAACATTAAGGTTTCATTTAGATAGTGAGATATTTTCAAGTATTCTGTAAATAGTAATCAAAATCTGAGATATTCTCAATACCCAAACTAGGCTTAAACCTATCCAAATTTCATTTCAGTTCACCTTAAAGTTACTGCCACTGCACACAAGCTTAGACTCTCACCCATCATAAATTATACATCTCTCCAGAAAAATATCACTTAAAGGCAAAGGCAGCATTATCACTTTTGATGAGATTGATAAACTTTTATTGTTCTGCACTATTGTCCAAAACAGTTGCTGCTAAAACTGATAATTGACCACACCACCTTTCCTTAATTCCAAACCACAATCTCTATTATTATTATAATGGGCAATTACAAACCACAATCAATTGCCCTTGGATGAGTTCTGCATACAAGCTAAGCTATTTATAGAAACAAAATGCTTTCTTTCTGCCAAAGTTCTTTTTTTTTTGTTTTTAAATGTTTTTTTTTCCAGAAGATATGAGTAAAGGTAGGTTTAGCAACAATGAAAAAGATGGATGGTGCTAAATTTAAGATATGTGGTCCAAGGATTATGAATGGCCATAGCTCAGTAGTCCCACTAATACAATGATGCAGAACCCCAAAAGTAGGAAAAGTTTTGGACCCCACATTTACCTTGGCTCTTTCCTTTCTTTTAATTTCTTTTTCTTTCCCCCACTCTGCCATTCTGTGAGCCCCCGTATCAGATGTCACCTGCATTCCGGCAGGCAACCGGTAACTTTCTTGGTGGATTACCGGATATTGGAGGTTTTTGGGCTCTAGAGCTGCTCTCTCAATCCAGCCCATCACGTTTGGTTGCTGTCAGGTAAAGAGGTAGCAGTTGGTGGGTGAGGAGACAAATGATTAGGGTTTGAGAGGTTTCGCTATACCACTCAAGGTTGTATTGGCTGGTATCATGGGGCATCAGAGGTGGAGCCAGAATTTTGCTGCAGGACTTTGTTTGGTGCTTCTGGATACGCACGGTAGGGGTTTTATCTTTGAGAATTGCTTAGTCAGATTTTATAAAAGGAAGATGGAAATACTTTAAAAATAATTATATAAAAATAATCACATAAATTAATATAATATGTAATTTATTAGATTATAAAATTATTTTTATTATAAAATAAATCAAATTAAATTAAATCAATTTTTGAAATTACTTTTATGTAGATACCACTAATATAACGCACATCAAGTTGTAATTTTTTTATAAAAAAAATATATTTATAATCGTGAATTTTACAACCATCGCATAATTATTTTATAAAAAATGAATAAAATATAAGACTCACATAAAAAAAATTAATTTTTTAATTATAGACCTTACTTTTTTTCAAAATAAATACACGACATTTACGTATTTCATAATTGTATATAGAATTATTCTTTTTTATATCCACTTGTGAGGAACCGCCAATAATAAAAAGCTACCATAAAATATCTATGGAAAGTCACCTTAAATGGAGAAAGCTACTCTTCACCAGCAAATTAAAGGCATGCATAGATCCTTCTTTCACATTTGACCATCCAAAATACTGAAACTAGTCAAAAAATAATTTGAATAAATTAAGATGTAACAAAAAGTTACTAGAAATTCAGCCAAACTAGTCATGTAGATAGCCCAAAACCATTTTATTATATTATTTGGTAAGTTGGCGTGTTAAAATCTAATAATACCACTTATTAATTTATTATATAGCTCTTTTTTTAAGTTGTGAAAAAAAAAATTAGAGTATTTTTTTATACTAGCTGATGATCCCATATGGTTCCCAGCATAAAAATTATATTTTCTAGTCGGTGTATAGAGCACATCTAATAAAATATTTACATGACATAATTTAATTTTAAATATAAATTTTAAATTCTCTTACAACAATGGCAAGTATATAGAATAAAGTACGACCAACAACCAAGGAATAAACAACTTAGCCAATTCATAAATGATAATATCACAAATTTAATGTGTAGACGGTGTTTTATTCGGAAGATCACAAATATCACCACATGGCAGAAATGGATAAGAAAAAGTTATAATGATGACGAAAAAGTTAATATATATGTTTAGATCTATCATATTTTTGTAGAAAAAATTAGAAACAAAAATCTCAATTGTTAGACAACTTAAAAATAATTACAGTTCTGAATCAGTTAGAATCAACTCAAATCGATTCGGTTTGAGACGGATTCAATTAGAACCAGCTTGAATCAAACTATTTTTTCGAGCCTTGCAGCTTCCATAAGAAAAATTATAAAATATATATAATAAAGTGATTACATGGTATGATTTAATTTAAAATTTAAATTTTAAAATTTGAATCTTATAAATCAAATTTTATAATTTAAATAATATAGATGATATATATTCTACACACTAATTTGATAATATAAAATCTCCCGCAATAAACCTTCATGGCAGGCCCTTCATGGTCATTGAAAAAAGTTATGACCAGGAAATAAGGTATCAGACGCACCCAATACATATAATGAACGAACAACCTTAGTTGTGTGGATGTTGAGTACAGTGTACTTGGACGAAGTACCCTTGTTTGGTTCACTGCGTACTCAATAATAGAGCTATAAACAGTAACCGTTATAGTTATTTATGAAAGAACAGCTGCTCATGTACTTCACCAGCAAAGGCATCATCATTATAATCCTGACTCCACTGAACGGATTTTATGCACTTGATCTGGAAATTTAGAGGGAAGGGTTTCATATCCTCGAGGCTGAACTCTCCATCACTAGAGTGGTTGATTCACGGTTGAAACTATTTATATCTCTCACACCGAGCAACCACGCTGGTTTAGGTCTAAATTCGAAATCCTTTCCTTCTATTTAAAATAATTTTTTTAAAAAAAAAAAAATTGCTGCTTTAATGATTCAAAAAAGCTTAAACTGTATTACAACTTTAAAAATATTAGCTAAAATTATAATTAAAGTCTTTTAGAATCATTATGAGTGACAAAGATCTTATCCCTCTATTATAGATATTATAGTTTAAGCGTTTAGATGTTGAATTGAGTTGAGTTAATATGATAAAATATTGTTATAATATTATTTTTAAATATTATTATTATTATTTTAAAATTTAAAAAAATTAAATTATTTATTATATTTTATATTAAAATTTAAAAAAATTATAATTATAATTTGAGATGAGTTGAATTTGATTTAGTTTCCAAACACACCCATCTCACATTTTCTAATTGAGTTTGGCTATGACGTCACTTGTAATCATTCAAGAAAAATTTAAGCCACGTTTGACCCATATTCTATAAGGACTAACCAAGGTTATATAGTTAGAGCCGCTTGCAACCATATAACGATGCAAGTTTCACACTTATAATTGAGTTTGATAATGATATCATTTGTAATCAACATTAAAAAAAACGCAAGCTACATTTAGGTCTGTACTTCAAAAAACTAGTTAAAATTATAATTAGAGTAATCTGAAATCATTAAATAGAAAGAACTTAGTACTTTAAAGTAATAAGAGATCTTAGTCATCACCTTCCTGTACAATTTACAATTACTGGTAGCTCAATAGCTGCAATGGGAATTAGTCGGCACCAAAAAATATACAAGCAATTATGATAGTCCTTACAGTAGTTGAAGCCGCATTTTGGAGGCATTTCATCCCTCATAAGTCATAATGTTCATTTGTTTTGCAAATTAATACATTCGTTTTGCACCCATTTTTCTTCTTTGCCAATGATGTGGTACATGTACTACCTTTTTGTTGTGTAACCATATATATATATATATATTGGAAGGGATATCAGGTCGTGCCCGTAGGGTCTCCAGGCCTTGATCTTGGCGCATCTAATCCGACCTGATATCATGAATAAAATCCGATAACAAATGGTAAGGGGGAAATAAATCGGAACCTCAATCTCTCGGAAGAGCCGGAGAGTTTACATGAAGGGGATGAGCTGAGATAAGTTGAGATGTTTAGATTCGAAAGTGACTTGAGATGAGTTGAGATAAGTTGAGATGTTTAGGAGATGTTTAGATTTGAAAATGACTGGAGATGAGCTGAGATAAGTTGAGATGAATTGTGAATAGTAATGAGATGAGTTGTGAATAGTAATGAGATGAGTTGTGAATAGTAATGAGATGAGTTGTGAATAGTAATGAGATTTGTAAGTTAAAATTGCTGAATAGTAATGAATAGTAGTGAGATGAGTTGAGATGAGTTAAGATGAACTGAGATGAGCTGAAATGACTTGCGAATCCAAACGAGCCCGAACTTTCTCTTTATTCTTTATTGTCAGAGAAGTGGCAATTAGACCATTGCTAAGTTTAAAATTTGACTAAAAATTGAGATTTTGATTAAAGTCAAAATTATTAAAGCAACTAGTTTATACTGGACCGTCTATCACAAAGTTAAAATAATAATATAATATGATATTATATATTTTAGTAATAAAATTTTTTAATATTTTTTTAATATTTTGAAAATACACTCATTATTAAGAATTTAATTTTTACTTAAAATTATTGTTTCACAATTATTTTTTCTTCAATCTAATTATCCAACATAATATAATCTTGTTTACAAAAAAACATTTCCCAGACATTATCTAGACGATATCTGTCCTTTGTCAATAATTTTAACTTGTGAATAAAATTTGTGAATAAGAAGGGAAAAGACTATTGTTAATTATTTGTGAATAAAATATAGATTTGATTAGTGAATAGTGACTCTCCAATTTTAAAAATTTCTTTAGAGTTACTGTAACTCAAAATCTAAACTAAAAGTTTTTAACTAGTCCAAAGCAAGTTATTTATACAAAATTTAACTATATTTTGGATTTGATGTATGATTAATCTAATACCAGTCCTCAGCCATCTTTTGTCTCAAATGGAATAAAATCCCAATGCGTGTTCCCTATAGTTTTTCAAGTTCCTTTCTTCTAATTCCTGAAAACTTCGAATAAATCAAACCTCCACACAAAATGTTGGGCGGATGTGTGTCTTCCTTAAAAAAAAGTACAAAAAAATCATTTCAATTTTTTTAAAAATACAAATTTTCTGTTTCCATTTTCTTTTATAGGCTTTGTGTTGATGATTGGAAATTTTATTTATATTAAAGAACAGAGATCCAAATAATATTTGGAGAAAAAAAAATATTTTTAATCTTTTTTTTATTATAATTGCCATTCGTAAATTATCATATTTATTTTAAAAGTGTTAGGTTCGAGTCTTAAAACAGGTTAATTTTATTGGTTTATTTTTTAAATATCCATATGAATTTACAGTCACGTAACCTAAATAAGAAATATTTCTAATATCAATATGAACAATTCTACTCATCATCCTTACACGTTACATAATTTTTTAATTTTTAATTTTTTTTCTCTTATTAAATATGTAGTACATGGATGATGAGTAGAATAACTTAATTAGTTTAGAAAGAATAAAACTAAAAAATAAAATAAAATAAAAATAAATGTAGTGTGTAGATGATGAATAACAAAACTCTATTTATATAAGAAAAATTATTCTCATCAGTCATTATTCTCATCCTACACCCTATGAAAAATATTCATATATCCTATAAAAACACTCCACATCATATGAAAAAACTATAGGTGTGGGATATAAGAATGAGTAGTGGCTAATGTATAGCATTCCTCTTTATATAAATGATACTTTCAGTCTGATATTAAAATATTTTTTTTGAGTCTTGTTAGGTACAAACAATTTGGCGTATCAAACTGCATACCAACACTGATATGATTTTTTTTATTGAAAAAAATAAAATAAGAAAAATTTTGATAGAAGAAGAAGATTTTCTTTCTCATGAAAATTATTTATGTCTCAATTCGCATCGTTTCATTAAATAAATAATTTCCATGTCAGTATTGATGCGCAGTTTGGTGCACAAATATGTTTGCAAGTAGACTTTCCTATTTTTTTTTTACAATATTTTACATCCAAAAAAACAACATTGATAATCTTGAAGCATTACCAACTTTCAAAAAATCAATTGACCGAGAAAACTCGTAATCCCACACCTAAGAGCACTCTTATTGGATTAGCTAAAAGTTAAATCCAATGAGAATTTAGTTATTGAATCATAAAATGTATCACATTGGAATAGCTATATTTGGAATATAGTTACAGTAACTTCTAAAATTATTTTTAAATTTGAAAGACATTGTTTATTCATAAAATCCATTTTATATCATTTGTTTATCTCTCTCGAGGTCTCCATCAATGTCTTTCTAGTTTCTATTTTTAATCCATAATTTAATTAGAATATGATTACTAATTAATATATAATATTATGAATAGTAAAATATGATAAAATAAAATAATTTCATAATTAAAAAAATTAAAATATTTTTGAAATTGATATATTAATTTGAATTAGTGATATATTAATTTAATAAGAATATGATTATTAATTAATATATAATAGGTAGAATAGTAAAATATGATAAAATAAAATAAATTAATAATTAAAAAAATTAAATATTTTTAAAATTATTAGTCATTCATTACTATATAATAAATAAATGTATAGTTTAATGTGGAGATTTAATGTGAATAATTAAAATTAAATTTATTTTATATTATTTTATTATTAAATAATGAAAAAATAATTATTACAATATAGAGATTTATGTAAATAAAATAATTAAAAATTAAATTTATCTTATATTTATAAAAAATATCCTTTAATTTTAACTAATTTAACGAGAGTACTCTTAAAGCTTCAAATTGTGAGTTGTGACAATAAAAACACAAAAAACTCTTGGAATCTCATGATTTCCTTTTCCTTTTCTGCAGGCATATGGTTTGCAACCAAACACAAAAAAGCTTCAGATAGCGCAGGCTTATAAATGATTTAATGAAGCTCGGTTACCCGTACAGAACTTAAAAACCCCGTTACACTTGCTTAAGCAGAAAGAGCCTCGCCCAATAAAATGAGACCAAACCTTGTCCCTTGGGGTTCATCCACATAGTCGCTGCCCCCCATTCCCAACACACACACACACAGACACTTTCAGACACCAGCACACAAACTTAGCAGAGTGCGACACACTGAGAGAGCAAATCCAAATGGTTGAGACAGAGGCTGATCCCTGTCCCATGCTTTTCAGTGTCTCAAGGGGCCATTTTTGAGCTTTGTGGGTCTAGAGGGAAGGCGTTATAAGGGTCAGAAATTGTTGTGGTGGAGATGAACAGTAGTGGGGGTGGCGGAGGAGGTGGCGGTGGGGGTGGTGGGTCTGGGAATGGGGTGGGGACAGTAATGGTGGGAGGGATGAGGTCACCTTTTACAGCGTCACAATGGCAGGAGCTGGAGCACCAAGCTTTGATCTTCAAGTATATGATGGCTGGTTTACCTGTGCCACCTGATCTTGTGCTCCCTATTCAGAAAAGCTTCGAGTCCATTTCTCATAGGTTCTTCCACCACCCCACCAGTAAGTCAATCTCTCCCTCTCTCCCCCCTACAGATTTATTGGTTTGATTCGGTTTCTGGGTGTGTGATTTCATTTGAAGAATCTCCCTTTTCGTATTTTTTAACCATAAAAATCAGTGCTTTGCGTTTTCTTCATTTCTCTTCGTTGTTTGTTTTGACAAGCATAGAGAACCGTTTCAGATGGGTTTTTTCTTTTTTATTGAGAAACAAAAAATTTTGTGGTAGTAAACAGAGAGTTTTGTGGTTATTGATGTACATTCAGAAAAAAAAGTTATTATTGATGTACTGGATATGTCAGTGTTTTTGTTAAATGGTCTTTACAATCTATTTTATCTCATTTTGGAAGTACAGTGAGCAAACAAAAGAATATTTTCATCAGTTTCATTCCCATGTGGCAGATGAGGGAATACCCGTGAGCCCATGAATCCGTTGACTTGAATTTCAGTTGGGGCTTGACTATGCCATGATCATCCCAACTCATTCATGGGCAAAAGCTTTACTTTTATTCCTTGGCATTTGGTTTTATTTTTTAAAAAGAAAATGGTATTTCATTTCATCTTGGTTTTCAATGTCATCAGAAAAAAATTTCTAATCGAGGTCATTGCTGTTTGTTTCCAGAGTTTGATTAGACGATTTCAATATAACTATTTCCTAGTTCTTCTACTACCACTCCAGAAACTGCATCTGGTGGTGTCTCCATTTCCCTAATTGTGCGAGCTACGTCCTTCCTCTACTTATAGCATATATATATATAATGTATATTTTGATAAGCATTTGTTTTTTGCTAAGTTATATTATATATACACAGAAACGGTACAAATAATGGGTTCTTATGCATCTGAAAGGAGGGCTCGTTATATTGACTTTCCAGCCATCTTGTATTCATATTCTTTCGTTGGTTTTGTGATTGTCGCTATATATAAAAAAAAAAGTATTCTCCCCGAGGCCATTGACCATGTTCTCATTTCTTTATCATGCTTTTTTGCTTTTGTAAGTTGTTGATATCAGAAGATTTTTTTTGGCTAATCCTATCCTTCTCTTCAGCAATTTTTTAACCACCCTCCTGATATTGTCGAAGTTTGGTTTATAAAGTGTGTCACTTTTAGCCTAATATATATATATTATATTTGTGACATTTTGCTGATGGTATATTAAATTTTATATCACTTTTATAATATATATATATGTATACATATATAATATATATAAAATATATATTATCAGTATATATTTAACATTTGGGTATAATTTTGCAGTGGGCTATTGTTCCTTCTATGGGAAGAAGGTGGATCCGGAGCCAGGACGATGCCGGAGGACTGATGGCAAGAAGTGGAGGTGTTCCAAAGACGCGTACCCGGACTCCAAGTACTGTGAGCGCCACATGCACCGTGGCCGCAACCGTTCAAGAAAGCCTGTGGAATCGCAAACCATGACACAGTCATCATCGTCTACTGTGACATCACTGACTGTTACTGGAGGCAGCAGTGGAAACGAGAGCTTCCAGAGCCTTCCATTGAGTGCCTTTGGTAATCCCCAAGGCGCCAGTTCTGGAACCAACCAATCCCAATATCATTTGGACTCTATTCCGTTTGGAATCCCAAACAAAGATTACAGGTATCACATTCCCTGCAATTTGCTTTTGCTCCAATTGGTTGCTTAGATAGCGTAGGGAAAGGAAAAAAATCGACAGTTTTGAATTCTTCAATTACATGAGAAATAAAATTCCACATTTGAGCTCATAGGCCTTTATGGATATGAATTCTTTTGTCTCAGTTTTGAGTTGTATTGCAAGTTATTGTAATTATTTCCACATTGTTGTTGGATATCTCTGCATTGTTGGACTCTTTGTTGGCCTTTAGACCAATTACTTAGAGATACAAATTGTGGGATTGCTTGGCTGTTAGAATTGTCACCTGATCTTAGTGCTATTTGGGCCCGTACTGTTGAAATTCTGGGGTGAGAGTGAAACTGGGTCGTCTGCCATCTGGGTAATGGAGATGTTAAAGATACTTTTCAATTTGCTGTCAGATCCAGGGTTCTGGGCCCTGATGTCCATAAGGATATTTCTCTAGGAGTTTTTAGGCTATTACATAGGGAGATGGTTTTTGACAGTGTTATTTTTGGTCTGGTTCTTTGCCTTCTGTCTTTTTTTTTTTTTTTTTCTTTCTGTAAAATTTCTTGTAGAGGTCTGACAACCATTTGACATGGTCCTTGGCATTCTTGTGCCTGGGAAGGTTCCTTCCGTCTTCAGTCTCTGCATTAGGGGAATGACGGGAATGATTGGCCTTTGCAGAATTTTGATGTCCAAAGTATTGCCTGGCATATGTGGAAGAAAGGAATTTGTCAGTCTCTTCCTGGATTTTGGTGATTCTAAAGTTGGTTATAGAGAGTTGATAACTATTTTCTTAAATTCTCAATAAATTGGTTAGTGTCTGCCATATATCACTTAAGTTATGACTTTTTATCTTTTTATTTTTTGGATCGGAAGTTATAGTTACCTTTAATGTGTCCAAACGTATGTTCTATTCCTATATGTGATCATTCTGCCTGACATTTTATATCTGCTTTGTTTGGTACTTAAACATATCACTCGTTAGGAAAGCTTTAGCCATTAAAATTGCTATTGGGTCTAGTGTTTGTTGGGTCCATTCCTGAATTTGTGTGGCAGGAGTAATATGGAGATTTTTCTGCATCTGGGTGATGGATATGTTGCATAAACTTTTTGATTTCTGCAAGGCTCAGGCTTCTGGGCCCTAATGTCCACAAGGATAGCTATTGAAATCCAACCTTTTTACACTCTGTAAAATTGCAGAAATCTGACAAGCATTCTGAAATTTTTCTTGAGCCTGCCAATTAGTGGCATCTTATTGATCTTCTGCTAGTGCAGTCTCCATCAATATATATATATATATATATGTATGTGTGTGTGTATGGGAAGAGTGGTTTCATGGGTCCGGCAGAAATTTTATTTTAAAAGTATAAATAGCTTCCAGTTTGAAAAAGGGAAGCGACTTGGACCGTATAAACTATTTGGTCTGTGCCTACAAAAGATCACTCTCCATAAGTCTTACTGATCGAGTTTATGAATGGTAATAAATTATTATACCCCTGACCTAGTCCACATTCCTTTTTACCTTAATTTTTTTTTACCTACTTGTCTGATCAAAGCCTTTTTTCCCCCTTACCCCTTAACTCGTTTTCCTTCTTTTATGGTTTTTCTTCTCATTAAATAGAGAGACAACAATTTTTTATTTTTTTTATGAATAAGAAAAAAAAAATTGCTTTATTTCCACAATTAAATTGTGAAAGAAGAACCTATATATCTGTGCCTCCCTCCACCTTTCTGTTACTCAATTCTTCTAATTTGTATCATTATACTTTTGTGTCAATTGTTGGTTTGGTTATAACATATCAAAAAAAAAAAAATTGTTGGTTTGGTTATAAGTGTGAAACGATCATAGTCATGCAACAATGCAGACAGAAATTTAATTACTATTAGAACTCATTTCGTGTTTGGAACCTAATGTAAGGATGCAATTGATAGATTTGATGTTGAAAAGGGCCAAGTACAATGGTTTTTGAAGAACTGTAATAAAGATATCTAAACTTTTCCAATCGTGTAAGAGGAATGCCAGCAATTTTCTTCAGATCCCCATGAAAGATTTTTATTCATTATCGTTATAGTATCTACAAAGTAAACTGTTTGGACATTAATCCTTATTAATTCATCCCACGCACCACTTCTATAAGGGGCATCTCGGGCATTAGTCCTTCATGTAATATGTTGCATTTCAAGGCAAGAAACCTTAGTTGCCAAAGGTTTAAGAAGGAATATATTATACTTGGAATTCGGAATTTGCTAACATTTTCTTTACTGATCAAAACAGAAAAAAAAAAAAGAAGGAATTTTCCAATGTTTTCTGATATTTTGAGATGACAATACCATGTACTGCACTTTAACATCATTACTACCTTAAATGATAGACACATCATATAGCAGCATTTTCACTCCCTTGTGTATGTATGTATTGGCCCCTCTTGTTTTCTCCAAGAACATATTTTTAGTTATATAATCTCGAAGGAAGATTTAATTTGTTAGATCATTAAGCTGGGTCTGCTTATCAATGGAAATGCACAGGTACCTTCAGGGACTTAAACCTGAGGTAGGTGAGCATAGTTTCTTCTCTGATGCATCAGGAAGCAATAGGAATCTCCAGATGGACTCACCACTAGACAACACATGGCCTTTAATGCCGTCCAGAGTTGCCTCATTTCCTGGATCAAAATCCAGTGACAATTCCATGTTACAGACTGATTATCCCCAGCACTCTTTTTTCAGTAGTGATTTTGCCTTGGGAGAACCTGTGAAACAGGAGGGTCAGTCTCTTCGACCTTTCTTTGATGAATGGCCTAAAACTAGGGAATCTTGGTCTGGTCTTGAGGATGAGAGATCCAATCAGACCTCCTTCTCCACAACTCAGCTCTCGATATCCATTCCAATGACAACCTCAGACTTCTCTGCAACGAGTTCTCAGTCTCCACATGGTGAGTTTCAATCTATAGAGGACTATTTCCTGCAAATATCTATTTTTCTGAATTCTTTCTTGAAACTACTGTGTTGCAGAGAATTGAGAGGAGCACGGTTTACAATTTTCTGCAGCCGTACCATGAAAGCCCAGACAAGTTTTAGCAAGTTAAGTTGAGCAATGCCCAAAAAGACTCTTGAAGTCTTTTCATTTTCCTTGGTAAGCTCTATGGTTGTGGGTTTTCTGCAAGGCTGTTTGTGTAAAACTACATTTGCAAGCTCAGGGTATGAATACTGGCCGGTATGAACATTGTGGTTGCATTATTCAATTTTCCTGGAACACAGCTCTTATAATTGTAATTCTCTTTTAGTGGTTTGGAAACTAGCAAGCTCATCAGGACAGCATAATGTTTGTAACTTTGTACAAGGATGCCTGCCTGCCTGCCTTCAATAACCCACACAATTGTGTCTCTGTGTGTGTGTGTCAGAGAGAGAGAGAGAGAGAGAGAGGACGTCTGGTTAAACTATTGCAAAGCACTGTCCAAGGTTATATTTTATCAGATGCCAGTTCTTTTGTAGTTGAGCAATGAGATAAAAGTAACTTCTAGTGGTCCATTTCTGTTCTGCTTGCAGAGAACATAATTGATGTGCTGGAAATGTGTCTTTTGTGGTTCCTTTCAACATGCAACGCTACCCACTTTGACTATTTAAGAAAGCACGTGGCACTTGCTCCTCCTAAATATCATCACTTTTTGCTTTTATTTTTACCTAAAAATTATTTATTACTCTTATGCTTAGTTTGTATACTGAGTTAATACCTCATTATTATTTTTTTATTATTTTAACACTACTAAGCACAAAATACTTTAAAATACCCTATTATCTAAATACAACTTCAGAGTACTTGTGCTTAAAGGTGATACTCTATAACGTAATAATATCAGAAAGTATCATGCATGGCTTTTGATACCGTTTTGACCTAACTTATGTTCGACAGTCGTCGGTTACATTGAAAGCTCCATCCTCAGGTTTGGAAGAAGGAAATGTGTCTTGTTCTAAGGGCGAGGAGGACCTTTCTTTCTTCATCTCTCGGAGTGTTGCTGCTTAATAATAAGCATCACATCACTTTCCTTCTTGATATTCATGGGCATGCATGGCAATAGGTAGACAGTAGAGAGGCAGTAGCTAGGGGGTGGTGGGGGCCCGGGGGTGAAAAGCTGTAGGGGATGCTAATGCTACAGTCAGAAATATGTGCGCATGGGAAAGTGTGGGGGACCCAAATGACAGCTGGGAGGGAGGTTGTCAGTGGTGGCTTCGCATCACGTGGTCTGACGTGTGTACGCTACTTTTCTTTTTCTTTTTCTTTTACCGTACAGCTTGTCCCCACCCTTTCGCTCATCTCGAGCTTTTTACACCCACCACGTCATGCCCAGAGTATTTTCAAATACTTATTTTTATTAAAATTATTTTTTTTTTTAAATCATGTTAAGCTTGTCAGACTTAGGGCAGGTTTGGAGCCAAAATTTAAATATAAAATTTTCATCTCATCTCATTATTACACTTTTTTTAAATCTCTATACAAAATATAATAAACAATTCAACTTTTTCAAATCCCAATACACATTTTTCAAATCCCAAAACAATAATAATATTAAAACTTAATATTTTAAACTTCAAAACAAAACACAAAATTCTCATCTCACCTCCCAAACCTACCTGATTTGAAAAATGTGTATTGGGATTTGAAAAAATTGAATTGTTTATTATATTTTGTATGGGGATTTGAAAAAGGTATAATGATGAGATGAGATGAGATGAGAATTTTATGTTTTGTTTGATATCCCAAACTTGCCCTGCTTCGTTTGGATCTCAAATTCATCTCAACTCATCATTACAACTTTTTCAAATCTCAATACAAAATATAATAAACAATTCAACTTTTTCAAATCCCAAAATAATAATAATATTAAAAAATAATATTCTAATGATATTTTATCATCTCAACTCAATTCAACTCAACTCACTTCAACATCCAAATACAACCTTAATTAAGTACTTAATTTTTAAATTATTAAATTTATCTCAATTCAAAATCTTTTCATACGTGAGACTTATAATTTTTTTAATTTAACACATATTTATACATAAGATTCACAATTTTTTTTAACTTTTTATAAAAAGTATTAAACTTATCTAACATCCAAACACACTTTAAACCTAGTTTACATGGGCTCACATAATTCCCTTAAATACGCAACTCACTACTATTCATAAAAAATTAAACTCAGTTCAGTTCAACATCCAAATACAACCTTAGAAATGGTTATTCAAACATATTAGTTTTGGCAAGTCTGAGGTGATATTTGGATGTTAGAGCATTAGCATTTTCAAAACTTGATGAATTTAGCTTTAAATGCTTGGCATTGGATTCACTATATACTCAAATCTAAATCTAAAACTTTGAGCAACAAGACATTTTCATTCATCGTCAAATTTGAAGACCTACTATTCATGGCTATCGGTATTATTTTACTAACAAAATCATATCTTTTGCTCGTGATGTCGTTGCTTTTCCCATTCCTTTTTCTCTGCCTTTCTTCCTCTCCCCCCGAAATCCATTTTCTCTTCCTCTCCATTTCTTTTTGATTCCCAGATTTCCTTTCTTCCTATCTTCTTCTTCTTCTTTTTCGCCAAGTTATCCATTTTCTTTGTCGTGAGAGTCACCAGTTCATCTTTACCCATTTAAAAAACCTCCACTGAAGTTCAAGTTCTTATGGGGTGTTTTAGGTAAAGGAGGACCTACATCACCTCCATAGGCGCACAGTTACTGCTCCATTTTCTTTTTTGATTCTTTGATTCTCTACTCCGAACGTTTTCTATCTTTGTGAGTTCACACTCTTCCCGTCTTTATATATTAATCATACATGCATGTATGAGAAATTTTGTACTGCATTTGTATGCTTATGTATGTATTTTTGCCTGTGAATAAATTTTGCATTCTATGTATGTATTTCAATCATTCTATTGTTTGTAACAAAGAGTTGTTTTTTCAATCTTTTTTTTCAATCATTTTGTTGTTTCTTCACGGGCAAATATATATTGAGTTGTTTGAAACAAAGAGTTCACACATATATCCTAATTTATGTACGAGTAGTAAAGTATGAGTTATTTGGTTCCACGAATGCCAATAACTGCACTTTTGTGCCTATGTGAATTATTTAGAGTGCTTAATATTAAGTTGACTACCATTGTTTGATCTTTTTAAACTTTTTATCAGATCTCATTTGGTAACAGTTAATTTTCTATTGTGTATAAAAAAAATTACTAACACTAATTGGGGTGGATTGTTTTAACTAAATTCATTTGAGTTCTTGACCGTCTCTGTTTTTGTTATTTTTTTCTATCTTTTTCAATCATTATAAGAATGTGGGTGTGTGATCATGTTTGGACTGATTAGTAGTGAGTTCAAATTGATATTGCCCAAGTTGTCATAATCTTTTGAAAAAAACTTAATTTGTTTGTACTTAACAACCTCTTTTTGAGCCTGATGGTCATAACATTCTAGATATTTATTGTCTAAATGTATGCCTCTTTTTGCTCTATTCAAAAGTGACAAATGACAAAAGCAATTGAGTTTATTTATGGATTGAACCAGAAGATTGAGAGTATATATATTCTTTTGAATGGTAGAACTAAGTACATCAAGTTGTTGTGAACTGCACAAGCATGAGTCTGTATTTGTGATGACTTGGAAAATTCGTTAGTGATGCTTGTCCAGTGGAAGAGTGAGTTAGCACTGATAAATTAACTCTTTCAAAGTAATTAATATTATTGCTCGACAGATAAAAAAGAAAGAAAGTTATTTTAGCTTTCATTATATTAGGACATAAATATAAGTTGGTTTTGCATATGTACTTATTGTTCCACTCTGTCCTTGGATTTCCAATGAATCCGAAGGTTTGCCATACATGCATTTTCCATAATTCTGTTCATGTGCAAACAGTTTAATCTAAATGAACTTTGGGGAAGCAACATGCATCAGGGGTTGATATTTTTAAAAAATGTGTTGTCTTGTATCTATTTCTTGTGCTGCCTGGTATCTATTTTCAAGTGCTGCCTTGTATCTTTTTTCTTGTGATGCATTGTATGTGTTGTTTTGTCTGACAAGTTAAACATTACGATTCTTAAAGGATAGATTTATTTGAGAAGGACTCATTCTTCATCACTCTCTTACAAAGTGGAGGAGAATGTTGTAATAGCACTCCAACATACACGCAACATTCTAATATTATGGTCCAAACAATCCTCTCTTCAAGGTGAAAAGAGGTTTTTGAAAAAAAAATTGAAAGAGGTGCATCTTTCACTATAGAGGAGGATAACTTACTTGTCTCCGGTTGGCTCAACATTAGTATTGATGCCATATGGGGTATTGATAAAAAGTCCACTCAAATGTGGGACATAATTTCTTATCACAAGTATAAAAAACCAAATACTGTGAACCGTTCGATAGGGTCATTGATCAATCATTGGTCCATGATTTAGAAATGCACAAAACTTTTTGTGCATTTCTAGCGCAGGTAGCATCATTGCACCCGAGTGGTGCGACTGAGCAAGAGAAAGTATGTACAATTTTCCTTAAATAATGTATTTATTTATCTAAGATTTATTTTCTGACAATATTTCAAGTTATTTTCAGATTGAAAAAGAAAAAATAATGTACAAAGAGATAAAGAAGGGGAACTTCACACTGGAGGATTGTTGGTGTCTTTTGAGACACCAATCCAAATGGCAGCAGCACATGATTTCAATGAAAACGAGGAGAAGGCCACACGATAAACGTCTATCCAATGAGCAGTCAAGTGAAGTTGCCGACGACGTTGTGGAAGAGAACGTTGAGAGGCCTCTAGACAAAAAATTTGAGAAAGATAACTTGAAGAAGTGGAAGGCCCATGAATCATGTGATGCTTAGTTCAACATGGCGTTAGAAAAAATGATCGAGGATAGACGGTTGTTCATGGAAGAGAGGAGAGCATGGGTGACAAAGGCAGATGAAGATAGAGGTGCAAAACTGGAACTTGATAAGAGAAAGTTTGAGGCGGAGATCATGAGTAAGGATTTTCCTGGCATGAGTGTCATGCAGCAAGTCTACTTCCTTAATATTCAGAGGAAAGTTTATGATGACTCTTTGAATAATTCCAAAGGTACATTCAACAAATCTCCATCCACATCTCATGGAGGTGTGTAACTGTTGGCTATGATTACAGATTTCCCGCTTTTAGTGGTTGGGCAACAACTATGAGATATGAATTTGTTTTTTGTTTTTAAATGGATGATTGTATTTTGAAAATGTTAACTTTTTGTGGGGTGATTGTAATCTGAATTGTGACTTGATTTTGTAAGGGGAGCTTCACACTTGATCTGAATTGTGACTTGATGTAGTCTGAATTCTGACTTGATTTTGGAAGGGAAACTTCACAATTGTAATCTGAATAGTGACTTGATGTTGGGTATATTTAGATGCTTGTTATTTATTTTGTATGATGGTAGCAACTTGAGTTAGATTAATCTGAATGCTGGGCAGCCACTATAAGATCTGATTTTTTTATTTTGAAGTTGATATGTAGCCTTTTTGTGTTTGACATAAACTGAACTTGTATATATGCCCCTGAACTTACTGTGTAACTGAAATTGCTGATGTGTAACTGAACTTGTTGAAATTATTTGGGTATTGCTACTGAAGTGTAAAACAGCTACTGAAATGTATTGAAGTGTACAACTTCTGAAATGTAATGCTATTTTCATTTGCTAGTTTATGAACTGGTTTATGGAGCTATTACATTATTTTGATACTGAAATGTGAATCTATTGAAGTTGCTGGTTTATGAACTAGTTTGTTGGTGTAAATGTTGGGTAGAAACATGTTGGTGGAAATGTTGGGTGGAAATGTTGATACTGAAATCTACTACAGCTTGGCCTTTGTTGGGTGATACTGAACGTCGGTGGATTTTGGGATGCAGCCTGTCCTTTGTATTATAAATTAATGTTATAAATTATAGTTAATTTTTGCATTTTGGGTTGCGGCTTGTTTTTATGATGGAAACAAGTTGGTTGGCTACACTATGGTTGACTACATTATGGTTGGAAACAAGTTTATAAAAAATTAGTTGGGAAATAATAATTTAAGTATCAAATTAAATTATTAATGTACACATGGTTAGTCTAATTGTAAAATATGAAAAAAAATTAAAAATATTATTATTAAAAAAATATTATATTATTATTTTGATGAATCTAATGGCTAATCCAATGTAAGGTTATGGATATGGAGGTTTTAGATTTATGAAAAATATATACTTTTCATCAAATTTTTAAAATGAATTCGATGAGTCCAATGCCAATGCTTTTATACATCCTAGGATGTTTAGGTAGCCACTATTGAAGAAGTGGAAATAATAAGCGAAAAATTTTTAAATTTCATTTTCTTTTAATTCTATATGCTTAGTAATAATGTTTAGGGAAAAGTTTGAAAATTGAGGCTCAGTTGAGATACAAGAAGTGTTTCATTTCATATTATCTCTTCATTATAATTTTTTCAAATTCTCACACAAAATATAATAAACAGTTCAACTTTTTCAAATCCTAAAATAATAATAATATTCTAATAATATTTTATTTAATTTTCAACTTTTATATCAACTTAGTGAAATAAGTGAAATATATTGTTGATTAGGGTTGTACAACAAACCGAAAAATTGGTCGGGATCGACTCAGATTGGCCGGCTGAGCTTGGAACCGGTCGAAACCGGTGGAGAATCGGTCAGCGTGTGGTACAAAATTGGAAAAACCGATATCGGCCCGTTCGGCATCGGTTCAAGCTGCTGAATCGGCCGACTAAAGAAATTATTATTATTATTAATTTTTTATATATTCTGTACTCAAAATGACGCATTTCTACTTAAGTTTAAGTGGAATTTCATCGTTTTAATCATATAGCTATGTTTTAAATACAACTGAAACGATGTTGTTTGGTATTCTGTACTCAAAACGTCGTTTTATTCATAACGTATTAAAAAAAAAAGTAGAACGACACCATTTGGTTTAAACCAAACGGCGTCGTTTTGATATAAATTCGCTTATTCCTCACGTCTCAGTTCTCATCCTTTGCAACTCTCTCTCTCTCTCTCTCTAGTCCCTAATCTCTCAGACGAAACTCGGTCTGAGAACTGATTGTGAACCGCCGCATAAATGAAGCATCGGCCGGCGTCGGCGTTTCTCCTCTCCATCGATTGGTTTCGGTCTGTTAACTCTCCCAAAACTTAAGCGTCAGTTGGCGTCAATTTGCCCAAAAACCGCGTCGAAGGTGTCGGTTTTCACCCCTATTATTGACAAACATGGTTTGCCCCGTTTGGATTCAGAGTTGATTTCAACTCTTTTCATCTAATCATTACAACTTTCTCAAATTTTCACACAATATAATAAACAATTCAATTTTTTCAAATCTAAATAATAATAATAATATTAAAAAATAATATTATAACAATATTTTATTCAACTTTCAACTTTTATCTTAACTCATCACATCTCAACTCACTACAAAATCTCACCTTAGTGGTCATCCCGTTTAGCTAGATTTCGAAATTAAATTATAAGACATGTATATTATAAGATGAAAGAGGTGATGCATGTAAGATTTTGAAGATTTCTTATGCATGTAAGTCAAACTATACCTTGAGACGATTGGTTTCTCATGCGAGTCAACTTTCAATATTTCATACCTGGTTTGGGGGTAAAGACAAAATACAGATTTCTCATCCCAAATCTGTATGTGAGATGAGATACACTTCCAAACGATCAGTTTAAGATAAAACTCAGAAATCTCAAAAGCTTTCAAATGTTTTAAACACTGTTCACAGAAAGGAAAATTCAGACTGTCGATAGTGTTTTTTGTCCCCTCCCACATTACTCCCCCAACGTTACTCTACAGTTCGTCCCTCCCTTCCTCCACACAACAATCTCGTCGTCCCCCAACATTACGAGCTCTATTTTTTTTTACTCTCCAAGAGAAAGTTGTATGATTCGAAAACCTCCATTTTCGCACAATGGCCGGTTTTCATAATATAGGAACCGGTTCCGGACCAACCGGTCCGGTTCGATCCGGTCCAAGCCGATTTTCCAGTTTTTCGATTTAAATTTACACCCCTATGAAGAGTGGACTGGCCCACACAGATATGCCGTTGTTGAAGTCTGCCATCGAGATTACGATTGCGTTTGCTCACGACATCGTTGGAAAGTACTGTGCTTGGCACCCGTCTTTTCCTCTTTCCCATGTACTACATTGCTGTGCGAATCTCTGATCAATTAGCTGGCCAATGTTGACCCTGACCTAGCTGAATCTGCAGACCTAAAGCAAAGGTTGTTGTGTGCAGTGAAGGGAAAGTTCACTGGCCTCCTTATTTTTCAACTTGCCTCGCTTGATTTGCAATAGTTGTAACTGAGACTTCTCGTGGGAAGAGCTCGATTGTCTCTTATAAAGGAGATTGTCGTATAAAAGAGCAGACAACAATGGGCAGAAAGACACCCTTATCAACGACCACGGGTCCTACAACTCAGTCGTACCAGGTGATCTTGTAAAGCCCCCGAATTAAAGTCATGGTGTTGCATATACATTTTATAATGTTCATTTTTCCTGCTATAATTTTTTGTATTCTTCATTAAATATAATCGTTGTATATGGATTCTTGTATCTTTTTTTCTATAAAGTGATTGCTCGTCTAAAGCGACGTCGAAATGAACTTGAGATTTTTCCTGCATCAATTTTACCTTCTTTTTGTTTGTGGATCTGTGATTGTGATTCTGTGAAGGGGTGGTAAAATGGTAGTACACCTATTAGTATCGAATAAGTGTGGTTTTTCTATGTTTTTGTTGGATGTCACATGAGTAGCGAACTGTGGCTCTTGACTGTGAGATATATATCTTTCATGTCTAAGATTTTTAGCTCTGCCATATAAAATGCACGTACTTAGCATATGCAGTTGATCATAAATTGGATAATGATGTAATTTCCTGCTTAGCATACTTAGCATATGTGGCTTTTGACTAGAAGATATATATCTTTCCTGGTTAAAAGAATGATTAATAATGTTTTTTTCACTTAATACCGTGCACCTAGTCCAATTGTACAAAAGACTCATCCTTTAGACTGTTGCTAACGTGTTTGTACTAACACATTTTTGTCATTTATCCTATTTTTTGGTTTCTGAAATTTGTTATCTATAATTAATGGAGGTGATACATTCTTTCTGACATGAATTTCATCCATTGCTCTGAATATCATACATTTTTTAGAATGCATTTCAGTAAACTCAGAAACTTAAATTATTGTTTTCCTCTGTACCAATTGACAAAAATTTTGCACAACTCCTTCGACTTGCTCAAACCTTCTCATGTTTTATTTTCTAAAAATTGAAATATATTAAATATGCAAACAGGTGAACCACATGCAAATTGTAACATGTTGGGAGCACTTTTTTTTTTTTTTTTTCCGATGAAGGCCTAACTTATATCATTTCTTGTTGTAGCGTTACTACTTACGCTTAACATCCAGTTCATCATCTCGAAAGGTATGACTTTTTTTGTTTGGGTACAACCTTTTTTCAACATTTTCAACTGTTTACATTATTTCATCTAATTTTTTGGGGTGTTAGTTTATTCTAGCTTCATAATTTATTTCGTTCATCTATTTACCAATTTTTTTCTATATATGTCATTGTGTCATCCAAATGTAATAGTATTTTGGAAGACACCCTATCTAGTATATCATCTGACTGCATGTTCAATCATCGTTCTCATTGGAGCATATATTAGAACCATATGGACAATGATACGATCGATTCAAACCGTGATGGAAGCTTATGGAATGATGGGTTCGAGGATTTGCTAATAGACATGTTGTATAAAGACACCCTCATGGATAGATTGAAGGGAGGGAGGATCACAAACGGTGATCATGTCAGGCTTGCTGAAGGACTGATTGTTTATCGTTGGCAAAAAAAAATCAATTGTGATCAAGTTAAAGGCAAAATTGATCGTCTAAACCGAAGACAACGTGAATTTAACGATCTTATGAAGCAAATCAGTTTGGGGTGGGACCCAAAGAGGAAGGCCGTAGTTGCTAGAAAGGAACACTTGGCGAATGCCCTTCAGGTACGATATAAATTATTGAAAATTTCTCGTGGAGTTTTTTTTAGCATCTTCTGATTGTACTTAATCACAATTTCAATATTAGGTGAAACCATCATGGAAGCATTTCAAGACAGTGGGATGCCCAAAGTATGAATAACTTTGCACAATATTTGGTTGTTCAGTTGCAACTGAGACAATGCATCGGGTTTCAACTGATCCAGCCCCAGACAGTGATGAAGGACGGTTGCTTCATGAGGAGATGCAGAATTGTGGTTGACCATCGAGAGTTCCCCAGCAATCACTGAGACCCTTTTCCACCTCCTATGCCAGCAGATCTCCCAGACGACAGAGGGGAGGGCCCATTCAAGACACATGCCTTCAAATGCAAATGTGCGAGACCCTTGAGGAGATTAAATGTAGTACCGAAACCAGGCGGCATGCTGCGATGGAGGTGATGGAGTCCAGTAGGTCCAGGAAGGACAGTAAATGGGACACTAGCATGGAGTCCGATAGAGCGTTTGATCTCCAAATGCATTGCATGAAGTTCCTAGAAGAAGTACAACCTTCCCTACCTCCTGAGGAATTTAACAAGGCCTTCGACCAATTGTTGAACACAAAAGTTCAGAGGTCATTTGTGTCAATCTCGGAGGATCGCAACAGTCAGTGGGCATAGAGTTTGAAATGATCGGTCAAGTAGTGGAAGCATTTTCAGGGGGACTGTCTGCCGGATTGGATGATTTTATGCTTATCACTTTCAGGGATAACCATTTATCCGAGTTCACATCTTATCATTTCATTTATGCATGTTTTAAATATTGTCTTTTTCAATTTATTTCATTTCATAAACATCTACCATTTTTAGCTTATGACTTCGACGTTATTTATGTTAACATTTTCGTAGTGCTAATATGTTTTCCTAATTTGTGACATTTTTCACATTTACGCATTTCGGTAATCTAAATATTTTTTCATGTCAATATTGTGCATAAACATGAGTGTGTATAATTTTTCTCACATTAACATTTATTTTTTAACACACAAGCATTCCGTTATTAAAAATGGACAATAATAGAAATTCGGAGGAAGCCCCATCGATGGAGAGGAACATCGAGATAAGCGATACATGCTGAAGTAGGTCTCATACCAAGAAGGCAGACAAGTTTATGGCGACATATCCTTCGAGTGGAGATGAAGCCGCAATGCAGGAGATGAACCTAGTGAACATGATGTGGATGGCATCTCAATTTTTGGGAGGTCGGGTTCGAATGCCCCAACACAATATAGGGCTATGAGGGATCAATATATTCAAGAAGTTTTGAATGGAAACCCTAGGAATTGTCGTGAAATGTTTCGAATGGATATGTCTGCATTCCGTTATGGTTGCAACCTCTTACGACACTCGTTAATTATGAACCCTACAGAGTGGGTGTCCATGGAGGAATCAGTAGACATCTTTTGCCTTCTCATTGGCCATGCACAAGGTCAACGCATTGTTGGAGACCACTTCCAATATTCAAGCGAAACTATTAACCGCCATGTAAAGATGGTGATGCGGGCTTTACATCAACTAAGGAGGACATTGATTAGGCCAACACACTGAGAATGGGTCTATTCTTACATTGCGGGAAATCCCAAAAATTATTCATGGTTTGAGGTAAGGACTATCCTATATGTCCCATTCGGGTTTAAATTTGTTTTTTTTAATTCATGCTATAAATATATTTATACTGATTGTGGTTGTTAATTGATAATGGTTCTGTAGAAATGTCTATGGTGCTATGGACGACACAATATTTCAGTTGTTGCACCAGCTCATATGAGTAACGTATATAGAAATCGTTATAACCGAATTGCCCAAAATGTCTTGTGCTTATGTGACTTCGATATGAAGTTCACATATGTATATACTGGCTGAGAGGGAACAACCCATGATGCACGTGTATTCCTGGATGCCTTGAGTCAAAGTTGGAATCAATTTTCATGGCCACCGCAAGGTAAATTTTATGTTCAATTTAATTGGACATATTCAAAGGTTTTTGGTTGTGCGTACTATTTTATCTAGGTAATTAATTTAAGTTGTTTATATATTTTTTCATGTATTTAGGATATTATTATCTTGTCAATTTCACATTTCCCTTCATTGAGAAGTTTATGCCGCCCTATCCATGAGAGAGGTATAATCGATTTGATCGTTATAGTGGGCGTCATTTCTGAGACTATAAAGATTATTTCAATTTTTACTATTCATTGCTGCGCAACATTATTGAACGCACATTCGTGTTATTGAAAAACCGATTTCAAATGTTGAAGATATCGCCAATCCATGCAATGGATGCTAGTTACCGCATGTTGTACACTACATAACCTTATTAAAACGGTATCGCCGAATGATGAGTTCATTTAGCATGAACTGGGCCTCAGTTTAATGGAGAAAAGATGCATAGGACGAGGACGCGGGCGAGACCTCTAAAGTGGTTGACAAGTTTAATGGAGCTATGGCTACACAAAGGGATGTGATTGCGATTCCTATGTGGGCACATATGAATGGGCAATGAACGTGTAGTTGAAAATAATATTTGATGGTTATTGTAAAAAATAATGATTAATGTTTGGTATGCATGTTTTCGAAGTTAAAACTGTATAGAATATGCTAGGTGAAAATTAATTATGTATGGGTTAATGGAAATGAAATTGCTTTGTCTTTACTCCACGTCTATTCCTAAAATTTAAAAAGAATAAAAAAATAAATAGTAAAAATTTATTATTGTCTATAAATTTTTCATATAGCCAAAATTGTTGTTTGCTTCAGTTATGACTATTTTTTGTAAATGAGATATCGCCGATCACTAATAACTGAGTATTGAATATAGCAAATAAACAAGGCATTTTTTGAACGAGTACCAATAGAGTAATTTTACATGATTTTTTGGTAACAACAAACAACAACCCAAGTACTGGGAATTCAAAAAACTTATTGTGAATTTTGGTGGTATATTATAATAACATTAAACGATTTACATTATCATTAACTTTAGAAAATTTAAAACTACCTAATAATATAATAAATAAAACTCAAGATGCAATCAAGGCACATTTGTACTTCTTCTTCATTGCTTGGACTTTTGCATCTTCTATTCTTGCACGTTCATTCGCTATCATTTCATTCCTTCGTTATGCTAATTCTAAGGTGTGCCTACAACAATCTAGTTGCGATATTGCAAGATCAACCTATTCAAAAAATCTACATTAGTTTTGACCCTTATAATATCGATAATTCAAAAATTGCCAACCAAAACTTTTGGGGTTGACCGACATTCATAGTTTGAAGAGAATGCCACTATAATATAGAGTTCTTCATCCCAACACCAGCTCATTTTTTGCCTTCATAGGATGAATGCTGTTTATGGACACACCGCTACTACTTTCCATATTTTTTGCAAAGAAAGGAAAAACAAGTAGTAAACAAACACTAAACTACTTTTCATATTTCTTCCAAAGAACATAAAAAGAAGCAGTCAAAATTAATGTGGTGTGCACTGACCACATTTCTTACAAATGTTTTTTAAAAAAAGTACTTCAACAATCTATCCAAGATTTCAAATTTCTTCCAGAAACAGATCACAATATCAGTATAAGAGTTTTGCAGAACATCACAATCTATCCAAAATTAATTATGAACAGGGTGTCTCGATGATGACCTCGTGCTGATTCCAACAAACCCTCAAAATCAATCAAGATCATAAGCATGAAAACCTCAAAAGAATTTGAAGTGCTATTCAAAATGATATTTTGAAAAGAAAATTTCGGTAAAAATTATGTGAGCCAAAATTTTAGGAGGTGGAAGATAAGCTGAGACATAATTGATCATCTAGCATAGCAACCGAAGCCCAACAAAATACTAGATCAATGCCCGGGTTGCACCATGTTCCCAGTATTACAAGCAAAATGTTGAATGTAGATGCAATATTTTCAATTTGGACAGTTGCGGTTGGAAACACACAAAGTAGAAGTAGCACAAGAACAAAAAAAATATAAAATTTTACAACGGCAACATCTTCAAACATCAACAGAAAATAAGATCTTCAACATTCTTAGTGTAAATCGAACCCGGGAACAAAATGAAATGGAGATACGAAACCCATAAATGAAACCCACTTCTTGTGGGAGATTATTTTTAGTGGTGAATAGAAATATAACGAGAACTTACTGACTGAGACTTTTCCTCTGCGCGCTTTGGAAATATCCAGTTCCAAGATGAAGGCCTCAGTTGAAGTCAACGTTGTTGGAGAGGGAGGGGTGGGGATATGTGGCTCTTGAACAACTGAAGGGAAAGTGGAAAGAGATCTACGCAAATTGCGTTTGAGTACACTGGCCTAGAGAGCAATAGACGGTGGGACCCACGACATTTCTTCCCTTTCCAAAAAAGTTGAAAAATCTCATCTCAACTTTTCATCCAAACATATCTTACTATGGGATCTGCAAACTTTTTTTTAAACCAACTCAAAAATCTCAACTCATCTCATCTTAACATTATTTACAGAAATCTTGAAATTCCACCTCATCTCACCCCCCAAACTTGCCCATGTGTTATAAATGGAAAATTATGTATACAATCATGTTGCATATATATTTTGTATGAAGTTAGCCTCCCATGTGTGCTTTTTTTTATTCATTGGTATTGGGTATCACTTTCTACTAATTCTGGAGATGCACATGTTAGATGTTAATTTGTAATTTCTGCATAGAATTTTCTGGATAGAGGAACTCCTAATATTCCAAGATAGGACTTGCGATAATCTCAAGGTTGACTAGATGCATCTAAGAAATCTGGTCATAGCAGCTTCAAAGATGGGTAGAATAGAGGAAGATGAAGAAATGGAAAAAAGTCCCAACAAAAACTGGGTACCTTCAACAATCAATGTTTTGTTTGTAAAAAATCTAGTCATGGATCTAAAGAATGTTGCTTTAGATGCACTAAATGCAAAATTCCTAATCATTCTAAATGAGATCGTTAGTACCGTGATAATGTTCATTTATGTCCACACTAATGAAGGTAGTAGAAAATTTATTCATAATGTTCTTTATGTGCCATGTTTATCCCAAAACCTCCTTAGTGTTACTGTGACCAAGGTAGACATGTCTCAAAATAATGTTTTCCCTCTTAGCATGTCATCAAATGAGAATTTGACATTAAAAAGTGAGAAAGTAGATGAATCTCGTATTTGACATCTAAGATATAGTCATTTAAATGATTAATAACTTCAATTGTTGAAGCAAATAAATATGTTGCTTAACTTTCATTCAATACAAAAAATTACAATATTTGTTAACGATGGATTTATGGCAAACTGTATCGCTTTCCACTTCCAAAGACAACATGGAGAGCTCATGTTCCTTTAGAGCCTATGCATGTGGATAGATGTAAATCAACTAAAGTCTTATTTGTTTTCAGAGATGAGATAAGATAAGCTGAGATTAAAGTTAAAAAGTTGAATGAAATATTGTTAGAATATATTTTTTAATATTATTTTTGTTTTGGGATTTGAAAAAGTTGAATTGTTTATTTTATTTTATGTGGAGATTTGGAAAAGTTGTAATGATAATAATACTTTTCAAAATTGTTTCCAAATAAATGTAAATGTTTGAAAGTGTTTCAGACTTATATTTTCCAAATAGTAAATAAATTTTTAATAATAGTGCTTATTACTTAAGCTCTGCAACTATAAGTTTTAAGCTAAAAGCTAAATTAACCACTGCAATCCCAAACATACAATAAGACATATCGCTGTGGAGAGTTCATTTATAAGCCATTTATGCACTATTGCAAAGAAAATGACATTCAAAGGTAGTTAATAGTTCGAAGAACTCCTCAATAGAATGTAATTTTTTACTAGAAAAATCGAACAATTGAAGAAATGGCTAGAATCATGCTTAAAGGGAAAATACTTCCCAATAAACTTTAGGTAGAAGCTGTCAACACAACAACTTACATCCTCAATCACTCTCTAACAAAGGTTGTTCGTAATAAGACTCAATTTGAAGCCTGACACAAGCAAAAACCATTAGTTAATAAGCTCGAAGTGTCTGGATATATCGCATAAGTTCACATTCCCTCTCAAGAAAGAGAAAAGTTTGATGAAAAGGGAAAAAAATAGTTTTATTTGGTATAGTGATGAATCTAAAGGTTATCATCTTTTGAATCCTTATACAAACAGGCTGCAATTTTAAGAGATGTTTTTTATGAAATGGCGATTTAGAAATGAGAAGATAATCTCCAACGTACCAAAAATTTCGAGTTTCCTGAACTAAAAAAGATTAACGAAAATACAAGTCCTCCACAAATTCTGAATTTTTTACAAACACCAATACATGTCACAACATGATCAAGATCTTCAAGCACATCTTCAATAAGTACAAATTCTTATTATGTAGATAGTCCTCCAAGAAAGGTTCGTTCATTGTCAGATGTGTACCAATATTGTGAATTTTTATTTTTTTGGCTTGTGAGCCACAAACCGTTGAAGATAATATAAAAGAAAATGTATGGACAAAGGCCATAAATGAGGAAATAGCTAGCATTGAAAGAAATCACACTTGAGAGTTGGTGAATCTGCCTAATAGAAGAAATGTGATTGGTTTGAAGTGGAATTATAAAACCTAGTTCAATGAAGATGGCTCAATTCAAAAGCACAAGGCATGTTTGGTTATAAAAGGATATGCACAGTAGCCTAGAGTGGATTTTCATGAAATGTTTGCACTGTTAGTTTGCATAGAAACAATTACAAGTGGTTTGGAATTAGCTGCACAATTAAAGTTGTAAGCGTTTCAACTTGATGTTAAGTCAGCATTTTTAAATGGTGACTTTGAAGAAGTAGAACAACCGAAGGGCTATGCGAAGAAAGGTGAAAAAAACAAACTGTACTGACTTTGAAATGCATTATATGGCATAAAATAAGCTCCAAGAGAATGGAATAGTAAGATTGATAGCTATTTTAGAAAAAAAAAAGATTTCAAAAAGGCAAAAGTGAGATATTACTGTATATTAAGCAAGAAGGTATTGGAGATTTCCCGGTTGTTTGCTTACATGTTGATGGTTTGATCTATATTGTCATAAATATGAAGATGGTTGAAGATTTTAAAATATCTATTAATGCCGAACAAATCGTACAATAAACCGGAAGGGGAGAATAAGTCATTCCTGACCTGCTCTAACAATCCAAGCCTCAATCAATGTGATCTAGAGCCCCCAACAGTGGTCCGGTGTAGTCTTACGGTATCGATGCATCATCCATGGTGGTGTATAAAAAACAAATGCAGGAAAATTAAAGAGATTGAGACATACATATTTATGTGGTTCGGCAAAATGTCTACGTTCTCTAACGTTTGGAGAAGAGAAATCCACTATAATATGAATAGTTTACAGTCTCTTATAATCTCTGATTTCTCACTGTACAATGAAAGTCTGAGATTTACTTGCTGGAGAAGATGTTCTCGCTGTAGCTCCCTTAGCCAGGTTCAAGAAGTTGGAGAAGAAGAAGAAGTTGCAATCCTCTTTTTATCTGACTTCTCTTTTCGCGTGCCTCCCTAGAGTGGTGAGACATGGCCCCCTTCCCTTTGGGTGTCTGACCACCTATTTCTTTCTCACTTTCTCCTGACATTGTCCACCTTTTATTCCTGACACACTATTCTCCTTTGTCCCCTCATTGTCTCCCCCTTCCTCACTTTTTCTTTGTTTTCTAGTGATGGCCATTTGGTGGGCTGGGCCTAGTCTGCTTGGGTTTGAGATATTTTCTCCTTTACAGTTGCTTGCGATTTTTAAGATTGATTTGCTCCGAAAAAGGTCTTGAGAATCTTTAAGATAAAATATATGACAGAGGTTGTCCATACAAATTTGTAAGAAAATAAGTTTTGGGATTTGGTCCCTGGTTGTTCATTTCACTTGCATTAGGCGATAAAGATTTTCGAGCGCAAAATTAGGCGGGAGGTGTACTCGATCGCGTAAGAAGTGAGCGTAGAGTTAGGATGTGGCAAGAGATGTACTCAACCGCGTAGGACATAATCGCAGAGCTCAGATGTGTCGGGAGGTGTACTCAATCGCGTAAGATGAAAGCGCGGAGCTCTGATGTAGCGAGAGATGTACCCAACCGCATAGTATACGAGCACGGAGTTAGGATGTGGCAGGAGGTGTACTTGACTGCGTAAGATGCAAGTGCGGAGCTCGAATTTGGCGGAAGGTATTGTAACACCCTACTTAATTAACCCTTGATTAACCCTTAAATACTCTAGATTATGTTTTTAATTATAGGTTAATCACTTTCATTAAGGTTGATAGTAGGATTAACATTAATGTTAATACTTAGTGTTAAGGAGCTAAGGATTAGAGAGGCAATCCCATTAGTAATTTTGGTGAGGTTTTTTAGGACCCCAAGTACATTCATGGGCCTAGACCAAGAAAACCTTGAACCAAGCTCTTAGGAAGTCAATGTTAGTTTTGGCCTAAGTATAGGAAGGTATAAGGCCTTTGGTGTAGATTGGACCCTTAGCCCTTTTCAAGCCTTTATGGCCCAAAGTCATGTTTGGACTCATTTCACCATTCAAAGATCAAAGGTCCAATACACCATACCATTGGTTTCCTTAAGCCCAGATCACACTCAAAGTATCCGAATTAAGTTTTGAAAATTGGTTAAGGCCATTAACCATCATACTTGAGGTTAATGCACTTTAAGCTATGCTTTAAAGTTTAATCATGCTTAATCTTTTTTTAAAATTTTTAATTAAAATTTTCTTGACTTAATACTCACTTAAACCATGATTAGACCATGTTAATACTCTAGCTAATTTATCTCACATGTCATTAAGAAAAATGACATAACAAGCCCAAACCATGTTTCAATCGATTTTGTGCATTGCCCTTTGTAATGCTTGGACTGTTTTGCCCTTGGGTCTAATATTTTTTTGGTTTTTACTCAAGGGTAATATAGTCCTTAAACACCTCATGAGACCTTCCCAAATGCTGTTTGAGCCTTGGACGAAATTTGCTGCATCAACCAACTCAAAGAATCAAATCCGGTGCACCTTGCTCTAGGTTGTGTAAGGACCATTTGGATTGAATTTGAACCAGTCTCCTGCCATGGTTTACACCATCACACCATGCCACCTCCTTCTCCACCTAATCACCAAGAAGTCATATGACCATCATGAAGGATTTTTACTCATTTTGGCTGCCCAAAAACATCCAAAATCGAACTGATTTTTTGCCACCACAAAACCACCTCCATCCACCTGTTTTCAAGGATGGTTTAAGGGATCTTCTGCCACCCAAATGATGCCCCACGACCTGGAGTCATCTACAGGACCCTTGCAACTACTATGGAGAGGAAAATATGGTGGTTTAGGGCACTGTTTCATTCTGCACGAGTGACCTAAGCTCATGCAAGTAAATCTGGAAATTTTTCAGATTTGAGCACCTCCTACTTTACCCAATCACCAAGCACCCACGCCAACGTCCCTCACCCCTTGGCCACCTATAAACACTTCTCTCCCATTCTCATTTCATCCATACTACAACTCCAAGCATCTTCTTTAACTTTGAGAGCATTTCCCCCACTTAGAGACAAAAACAAGTGCAAACTGAGTGAGCTTTGGTGAGTTCTTGAGTGTTCTTGTGTAAGGCGGTTTAGAGAGCTTGGAAGACCACGAAATTTGTAAGTTTTCTTTATTTTGATCTTACCTAGCATGTCAAGCTTTGTTTGCTAAGTGTTGGCACAAAATTGGTTGAGTTTTGAGAAGGTTATGATGCTTAATGCAAAATCGGGTCAATTAAAAGAAAATTTAAATGATTGAATGTTTTTAATTGGAAATTTAGCTATGGCATGTCCTAAGCATGATTTGATATGATCTAAAATTATCTTAACATGATTATGGAATGTTAAATTTGTGATTAGAAGCATGTCATGATAGATTTTAAGTCTATCTTGTTTTGATTATCAAGAATGAATCGATTTTATGCATATTGGTGATTAATGATTTCTTAGTTTTGATTAAGTGTTGGGATGAACTTGATTACTCATGTATTAGACTTCATAATGTCCCTAAAGATGTTAGTGATAATTAATGATTAAAAAAAATCTCATATGCATGCATTCATATGGATCAATAGTTGAAAATACACATAGACATCAATTAGGATGCATGCTACGGGTTGGGACTAATTGAACAAGTTTCATTTTTAATTTTGAAAATCAAAGGGCATAAATGGTTTTAGAATTCCAAAAATACAAAGTCCATGAAATTTGGTTAAATTTGGAGTTCGGTTGCAATTAGTAAAAATTTAGGGTCTAAATGGTCATTTTTGAAAGTCTATGGGTATTTTTATAAATACCCAATTTTTGAAGCCTTTGATTTTGAACCTATCCATAAGAGTATTAACCATAACTTATTATATACACAATTTACGCAGCTATGACGCTAATTTCGAATTTTCCCTAAAGTTTGTAAGTTGGCCTCTAACTTACATCTTGATAAATTTCTTATGAATTATTGATAAATACTTCATTTATTATTCAATTATCATTTTAAGCATAAATTATCATGTTAAATGACACATTAAGTGCATACTTACATAACATATGACATTTTCACAATTTTTGCATATTACATTTGTAAAAGTCATTTTTTGCATGAAATTTATTACATTTGCACATGTCATAAAAAATAATTTTTAAAGCAAAGCATGAAAATCATTTTGTCATGACCCCAAAGATCAGGATAGAGAATTATCCTGGTGGAACTCATCTGTCCACTCTGGAGTGTTTAATAATGGAGTGGTAACCCCGGGTTGACGAAAAACAATCAACAAGTTTCAACTGAGTTTTTTTTAAAGAATGCTGGAGCGAAATCAACATGTTATGATACCTAACGCTGGTGGGTGTACAAATTATAACTTTTATGATGTTATGTTATTTACCAATGAATTGAGAATAAGTTTATAGACAATGTAGTTTCAACGTAAGTTATACTACGGTCATCGGCAGGTATTAACAGTGCATATGGGGAACTGTGACATTAACACACGTTATGTTATTAATTAAGCGAATGATGTAAGTCTATGATGATGAAAGTTTATGATGAAATTTTATGAAGAAGTTATGTTTTTTCAAAAATGATGACGAAATTACTTACTGAGTAAAAACTCGTCTCTATATTTTTAAGAGATGTTGAGAAATCTGGATGGAAGACATGCATACTGATTTTCTGCATCTCATGCATTACATATTTATAATTTTTCATGATCGATTTATCTTTGTATCAGTTAATTGTTTAACTTATTAAAATTTTGAGTAAATCTCACCCTTTTATAGAACCACTATCATTTCACTCAGAATGATAGAATTTGTGTCAGAGATTGACTAGGACAAGATTGATGGAGCATTGGATTCGCATGATTGAGGAGGAGCTGGATCTGGAGAGGAAGCTGGATTTAATTTTGATGTTCATAGCCTAATTCTTTTATGTTCTAGATCGCATGAAGAGAATGATATGATTTTGTATATAAGTCTATGCTACTTTAGTATTTTGAACATGATAATTATCTAATGAAGTTGTGATGTTTTAGTTATTCTAGCATATTTTTCACCTTAACCTTTTATTTCCGCTGCGATTATTGCATACTGCTAGTTGCATACTAGGATGAATTGCATATTAACTATCATGAACGAGAGTATGTAACCTTGTGTTCAATATCCCGACGCTCTAAGTCTTCGTTCCATCCCAAGCGGGGATTTGGGGCGTCACAGGTATACTCGATTGCGTAAGATGCATGGCCGGGAAGCTATGGGCCAGTTGGGGGAGCACGTCTCATTGGCCAGTTGGTGGAGCACGTTGCATGGCCCATGCAACATGAGAAACTTCTGCTGGGGGGCTTGTACTCCATGTGGTCAGGCCAGTGCTGTGACTGAGGAGACTTGGTCGTGTAATGCGTTGCCCACCATGGTGACCGAGTGACTCAAGCGCTGATCATCTTTTGATTGGGCAGGGCGTCGCCTGGCATGGGTGGCCGAGCAAGGAGGTGCTTGCCACTGGGTGATTGAGCAACATGGCACAAAACTTGGGTGAGCAGCTGACAGAGGTTGAGGAGAGGGATGCCGAGTAGCCTGGCCGAGATGTGTGTGTGGTTGGCTGACAGAGAGGTGTTCGCCACTAGGTGGCTGAGAAGTGTGTGGCCGGGACCCGAATTGTCGAGACATGAATGGTCGAGACATGCATGGCCAGGAAGCTAGTAGGAAGCCAATGGAAAAGTGTGGGCTCGTTATGGGTGGTCGGAAAAAGCCTGGCTGTGGGGGTGTGTCCACTGGGTGGCCGAGAAGCTTACCATGTGGTCATTAAGGAGTAGTGGATGGGGACCTCTCGTGCCCGCTGTGGTGGTCAAGGACCCCACTGGCAGAGATGGAAGATGCCGTTGGACAACAAGGTGGTCGTCGGCTCCCTCCCCCAGTCGTGCCACAACTGGGCTGAGACGTTGTCTCGTGTGCACGGTGAGATGCACACACGAGGTGCACTATTTACGACCCTCCTGGACGGGGCTGTGGTGGTGAAGCTAGAAACAACCAGTAGTCCACGTGGTGACTTTCCAAACTATTTCATCTCATCTCATCATTATAACTTTCCAAAACTACTACACAAAATATAATAAACAATTAAACTTTTTCAAATCCAAAATAAAAATTCTATTAAAAATTTATATTATAACAATATTTTATTCAACTTTCATCTCATGTTATTTCATTTGACTTTTGTAAACAAACGAGGTTATGTACGAAGTGCATGCCAATAGATTAATCCTTGTCGTCATCATAAGTCATAACAAATCAAATTCTAACAGAGTACTTAGTCGTGTACAAATCAAAAGGTATCTTCATTCAAACAACTCAACAAGATTACATCCTAGCATCCATGCAAATATTCTCCTCAATGAAGTCCAAATAATAATCCCACGAGGATATGTCTACAAATAATTTGGGGTGCATGGCTCTTTTGTGTCCAATAGTAGAATCTTATAATATTCTATCCATGACATGTTTGGATCGTCTAATCCCTTCTATTATAGTTATACAAGAGTTTCTGTGAGAGAAAATGAGGAGAGAGCTCCCGCCTCATGGCTTGTCCAACTCTTAGTCTACCATAAATTTTTGGTTTATCTTCACTTGCATAAAATTTTGGTTTGCTCCAAAAACGATAGACTATGAAAAACTACAAAATTTAACAGGTAGTTAAATTTGAGAATGACTGCAGGAAGCTCCTACTTATTATTTTAAAGGTAAGCTAAAAGGAGGATTCATCTTTAATTTTTATATCCCTACCATCAACGTTGTTTATCTAGGCTAGTTTTTCTTGCTAATTTAGAATCAGGATAACTGAGTTTCAAAGGTAGTTATCGACCTGGGTTTTTTCCGAGTAGATAACTGGATTATCCACCCGCCCATATTCAAGGGCAGATACAGGTACATAAGGCGGATACCGAGTTTTAATCCTGTACCCATGGGTCGTAACCCATATTTACTTTTAAAAAAATTAAGTTATGCTCAACTCAGGTGCAACCCGTGTGGATTTTGTTTTTACAAAATTTGATCCCCTTGAGTTTTGGGTCAAAAACCAAGATTCTTTCAAGCATTAACTTGATTTATGACCAAGTTTAACTTGGACGAGTACCATACTGCATCACATGTCAGGGTCCAGATTCAGATATAGTTGAATACCCAGATCTGGAATTAGGTAAACAGTCTTAGACTCTTAACCACCACTTGCAAACCAAAACAACAAGCCAAGTTTTAAATAAAATAGGGAGCCGTTACGGAGACACATGGATATCACACACTTATGCCACGTCAAGTTTTTGTTTTTTTAACTTAGCAGAGTTGTCCCACTGCCATGCCATCCTGTCTGTTTAGTCCCACCGTCGTTTTTCCTAGCCTGACGTCCCATTTCACAACTTTTCTTTCTCTCCATGCTTCTGTCGGCCCCCGGTAAGTCATCTATCTCTCTTTTCTTTTCTTTTCTTTTTACAAATTTTCCACTTCCATTCTCTGTTTTCCCATTTCCTCTACTTATAATTTTTTGTTTGTTTGTAGGTATTGCCAACATCGTCCCTAACATTTTCGTTGGAAGTTACAGTCTCCGACATTGGAGCCCTCCTCACTGGTAGGTATACACGAGATGGAATGAGAAGAAAAATTTTTACACAAGTTTTCACACATTCCTTTTACACGACGACGAGAAATATTGGCAAAAATAACATTTTTACACATTCCATATCTCAAGTTTTTCAATGTTACTTAGATCATTTCACTTTGGTGTGTTTCATAGCTTGGATGGCCTCGCTAGAGTAGTAGAGCTTTTCCAACGTTAATACCACAAGTGGTTCGGAAAGTGTCCAGCAATTTAAAACAATTTACAAATTTTCTCGAAATGTCCTTTCATTCAAGACGATTGTTGACGGGTTGTGGGCGACGATTTGTGTGGGTCTGGGAAGGAAAAGGTAGGAAGAGAAATGGAGGAGAGAGAGGAGAAGGGAGAGTAGGAAAGGGGGGGGACTCTGAATCTTATAGAGAGAGTAAAAAAAACTAATATGCCTCGTAAGTGTGTAGATTTCTTTGTTGCTTTGTCAATTTTCAATAAAATATAATCCAATTTGGATCACCTAATTGTTACGAGGTATCAATTAAGCAGTCCAAAATAATTAAATAATAATTCTTTTTAAAAATATTTCTTACTCATTTATTATTTAAACTTATTTTTAAGGTATGACCACAACGTTCGTAGAAACTTAGAACTTTTTATCCCAACTTCATTTCTTCCTTATTTATTAAAACCTTTCAAATTCTTTTTATCCAAACATTAATAAGAGTTTCATTTATAAAAGTAATAAAATTATAAATTTACAACTTTTTACAAAATAAAGAATAACTTTATAAGACTGAAATTCTTTTTTAATGAAGTAAAATGATTGCATTAAATGATGATAAAATGAATTATTACAACTTTTTACAAAATAAAGAATAACTTTATAAGATTGAAATTCTTTTTTAATTAACATGATTGCATTAAATGATGATAAAATGAATAATAAAATAATTATAAAAGAGTTATAGACGTATTATTATCCAAAGCAATAATCTTGATATCAATATTTCTTAAAAATCTTCCACTTAAAATCATGAATTTAATAGTAAAGTTTATATTTATTTAGGATTTTTTATTCATTCCTTCCTTAAAATAGAAAAAAAATTCAAAATGACAAATACTTTAATTACCAAAAAAATTCATAAAAATAAACTTACAAATTGATATAACTCGATGAAATACGTTAAATTGTAAAATTATTTTTATTATAAAATAAATCTAAATATTAAAATATATAAATTGATAATTTTACTTTGAATAACGCTTTCTTAATCAAAATTATACTTTCATTCTTTGTATTTTTTAGTGCATTAACTGACTAATCCATTCTTTTAAGTTTAAACTCTACGGTTTCTTGGCTCAAAACAGACAACTATTTGACAAATCAGAAAAGCCATTTGCGAGAAACACAGATTCAAATCTAGAAAGAGAACCCGAGTGAGAGATAGAGAGAGAGGGATTTGGTTTTTGAGAGATGGGGTGGTGGGGATGGGCGATCTACGAGAGTGTGGTTGTTTTAGGGTCGCTGTGCCTACTTGGCTGGGCAGGGCTCTGGTTCCTGAATCGCAGGCTTTACAAGGAGTACGAAGAGAAGCGTGTTTTGGTCCAGATCATCTTCAGCGTCGTCTTCGCCTTCTCCTGCAACCTCTTCCAGCTCGTCCTCTTCGAGATCATACCTATCCTCTCCAAGGAGTACGTATCTCTCCTCTTCTCTCTCTTTCCTCTCTGTTTGGTTCCTGAGAAACTACCGAGTTGTTAATTTCTCTCTTTTTCACTTATCTTTCCGTGGAAGACCTTTTTTGTTAATTCATTATTTTTCTCGTATTGGCTGTAGGGCACGATGGATGAACTGGAAGCTGGATTTATTTTGTTTGATACTGTTGCTGGTTTTCATGCTGCCTTATTATCATTGTTACTTGATGCTTTGCAACAGCGGTACGTTGCCTTTTACTAAATTTTTACTAATTTCGTTAAATTATTCCCTCCATTTGCTATAATTTTTGTGTAGAAAAGTCACCTAGAAAAAAAAAAATGTTGTGTAGAAAAGTTTCTTCGTGTTGATTATTAGGAGTTCCCTGGTGCATTACATCGTGTTGATTTGGTTTAGCTTGAGTTCACACACAAGCTAAATCTCAGTTACTGCATCACTTAGCCTCATTAAGTGTTCAATCTTTTAGTATTAATATCTTTTGTACGCAGGAATAGCTGTTTCGTTGAATCACCGATGTAATGTTTGTGTGGAGCCTTTGTAACAACTATTTGATTGAATACGTGAGAAATTAGTACATGGTGTACGAATTGGTGTTTATAGTTGGCTAATAGCCCTCTTGCATGTTTCGAATTTGCTACTGTATATGTTCTGTAACAGATTTATACAGAAAGTTTAAGATTTACTTATTTAATTATGGTCATGATCTCAGTCTATGTTCATTTCATTAAGCCTTGTTTGGATTCAGAAAGTGCCTTATCTCATCTCATCTCATAATTACAACTTTCCCAAATTCTCACACAAAATATAATAAACAATTCAACTTTTTCAAATCTCAAAATAATAATAATATTAAAAAAATAATATTTTAACAATATTTTTTCAACTTTCATCTAAAACCATCTCATCTCATCTCATCTCTGAATCCAAACCAGCCCTGAGAGTTGATGTGGCAATGTGCAGGCTTGCTTTTTAACCATTCTATTCATAGAGCTCAATTGGGCAACAAGGTTTTGGGCCATTGGCTCTTCTTGAATTTTATTTAATATATCAAGCTCAACCTCGTCTCAATTGCTAATTTTGTGTTTTTATTCAACATGCAAAATTCTCCACAAATATAAATTGCTTAATATGGAGAATTTTGTGGTTTGTAACACCCTAGTTCCACGTTGGGAATTTGAAACCCACGTGGATAAGTTATAAAGCTAGTCGTAGGTGCTAAGTCCCACTATGGCTACTTATAAGTGAAATTGGGCTTTATGAGTGATTTTAGGGAAGCTTCCAATTGGCTAGTTTTTTTGGGTTATAGATCAGATGTAGTTAGCACTTTCCCTGGGTCGTTAAAGCACTTTTATCAATATAAAATATTATGTATCCAGTTTTTATAGGTCTGGTCCTTTACTAGATGATTTTTTGGTTGATTTTAATGAGCAGGTCGTTAAAGCACTTTTGTCAATAAAAATAATAACTTGGGTCGAATATATTTAGGATTGAGTAAGAAGATCATAAATTATGCTGTTTAACTAGTGGACACCGGTATGCCAATGCAGATGAGAAAAACATATAGGCCTAATGTAAATCAATGATTACTAGAACACAATCACCTTTTACAAGCAAAATTTATAAGAGCATCACTGCGGTAATTTTCTCTCTATCCTTATCGATGTTAATTTGAATATTTGTCTCAGGTGTAAGGAAGGAACGGGCTGCACTTGGAGCTATCTTGTTCTTGCTCGCATTTCTTTATGCTTTTTGGCGAATGGGCATTCACTTTCCCATGCCTTCACCTGACAAAGGTTTTGAGTCGATCCTTGTTAACTCTTAGATAAATCTTCTCTTTCTTTGACACTTGCTTATCCTATTTATTTAATGTGTAACACTTCAAATTTACTATGAGAGGGTGATGAATGGGGATATTATTGATAGGGAGAAGTTTTTGCGGTTTATAATAATTTCAAGGGACTCCGACTTGTCTAGTCATTTGGTGTATATGTCTATATGTGGAATGAACTTTCTTTTCATTGTTAAAATGATATCAAAGCCAATCTCTTGTTAAAGATACGAGACTTTAGCTATGCCACGTACAACGAAATGGCTTGATGAGGATGTTAGGGATTTAAAGGGGAAGATTCTAATACCGTGGATTTAGTCTGAGAGGATGTTTAATGAGAGCCCGCATTAATTAAGAGGGAAAATTTCTTGTGTTATATTGGCTCCAAACGATTCCAATTGTAAGCATGACTAGTCCATCAGAGTATAAGTCAAATATGTGACTTGGTCTTTTGTTTGATCTTTACAAATGGACGATGCACTAATGAATTATGCCTGTATGCCCCAATGTTTCTGCTGTCATGAGTAGTTCCCTTGCATCTTAGCCTAATAAGAACCCCTTCCCCCCCTTCCCCATTGTTATGACTATTATTCTTATTGTTTAAATTGCTACCACAATCTTTCGGTAAATTTGCATATATCTCATTGTTTTTTCTTAAGTTTTGACTTTATGCCACACATGCCAATACTCAAAACTGGAGCTTTAATTTATAGACAAAACTTAAACAGTGGCTGAGAAAATAAAACGTGGAGTTCTAGTACTTGAAAACTAATTATATAAATTTAAAAGCGAGAATTTCATGAAAAGACATCTTTTTGCGAGTAGGATCAGTTATATTGTAAACAAACGCAGGAACCCAAACCAAGTTTACAAAAAAGTATACAAGAGAAAACATTCAATAGAAATCAAAGATAATGAAAAAGAGTACAAAAATCTACAAAACTAGAAACACCAACGAGGGCATTAATAGAATAACACTCAAAATGTGATTCAAGACAACAAAGTTGTAAAGCTGAGCTTGTCTTCTCACAATTCTTGAAACTTCAGGCATTTCATTCTCTCGGAATGCACCATACTAAGCAGGAAAGGTTCACATTCCTAGTAACATGAATATCATTTCGACTAGACTTTCTTTTCCAACAAGCCAAAAGCTCCAACACCCGTCTAGGCATAACCTAGTCAACACCAATCATCACAACTTTTACTCAATATCACAATTAAAATTGATTCCTTCATTTATGGTGAGAGTTGTGTTAAGGATTTAAAATTCATAGATTGTTGAGATTAAGTATGTCAATATGAAACTTGTATCGTTAGATTATGTATGAAGGCATTAGATACACAGTGTCTAAATTGACAACACAACATGATAAAAAAAGTATTGAGGATGCCAATGGTCTTTTTTCTTTGAGAAAAACACATTTTACCCCCTCAAATTACCACTCTTTCTGTGATACAACCACCAAGCTACTAAAGCTGTCACTTTAACCCTCAGAATAACACCTTTCTTTGCAATTCATTTCCCTTGAAAATCCAACTATTAAGACTGTGGCGTGTCACCTATTTTTCATCCACCTAATGGATAGACTTGAATATATTGTATGACTTCTTTATAGATCCAGAGACTCTAAACATTGTGGATCCATTTTTATTCCTTTGCATTTTTTTTTTTTAAATTCCTTTTCTTCCCCTTGATTTTTTTTTTCCTTCATGCTTGTTAATAAATTACACTTTTAATTGTTTAGAAATATCTACTATTATTTAGCTGTTGGCTTCTTCTTGGTTTTGTTTCTCAGGTTTCTTCACAATGCCTCAATTGGTCAGTAGAATTGGGGTCATTGGGGTTACTGTCATGGCCGTCCTATCTGGTTTTGGAGCTGTAAATTTGCCATACAGTTACTTGTCCCTCTTCATTAGGTAATAAAGTAATATTGTTATGTTGTCTTTTGGTCTGAGATAGTGAAGCATATTTTTTTATCATTCCTATATATACTCTTCTGAACTCTCTCTCTCTCTCTCGTGCTATCTTCTGAACATTCTTACCTCTTCTGCAATTGCTTGGACTTTGCTTGATCATGCTTTCAAGAATACTTTTTGACCAATTTTTCAAAATTATTGATACAACTTTGTTATCATCTTTGGATGGACATGATGATGGAAGGATGAGTTTCTTTGATATAAATATCCAATTAATGCATCACTGTTAAGCTAGAGCTAGGGTTAGGGTTTGGAGGAGGGGGTGGATAGAACTATAGAATACAAACTCAGCAAGAATAGAACAATAAGCGGTGAAGAAGTTAAGATTGATTGTTATAGGACTTGATTGTCTTTGGTGGTTGCCCCAATTGCCTCCATGGGTAGTAAAAGGGCCAACACTGCATATCTAGATGATCCAAATGCAATCCTCCACATTGGGTGCAGGTATGTGGATGGAATGGCAGTTTTGGGACATGTACATGAATATGTTGACATAAGTAGAATGAAATCCTAGTTGTAAATTGTGCTGAAGGAATCAAGAAGGGAAAAAGGAAGGAGGAGGAGAAAGAAAATGGCGATGGGTGAAGTCTTATCTTATTTATGAGTTCTCACCATCATTATAATCAAGTAAATGAAATCCTAAGATATCCATGCCTTGAATGCATACAACTCTCCTTGTATGTCCTTGTGATGTTGGTGCGAGGGGTGACTCATAAATCTTTATGTGTAGAATGGAATGAAAAGACTTGTAAGATAGCTGTAGACTAACCATGCTTAATGGGATAAGTTTGTTAGTTAGGTACACGTAATATGTTCTTCTAGTGTACTAAGGTGATGCCTTTGCACTCTTTGATAAAATTTAGTCATGTTACTTATAAAAAATATAAGCAATGTTCTGATAAAAAAATTATAAACAATGTTAAGACACAGTATGTGGCTTAGGCATCATCAGCACTTAAGCTGAAATCCAAGGGTGTGAAAGTCACATCTAGCCCCTAGTAGGGACAAGATGAAGAAAAGTCCATTTGGATGGTTTATTTAGCCAGCCCCAAGTAGGATATTAGAGGCTTGTTGAGCTGCTCAGCATGCACCTTTTCAAATGAAATCAGTTTGCAGAACTTCACAACTCCATGTACCAGTCTTTTTCAATCAAACAGAAACTTCACTGCAAAAGCATGCAACTAAATCAATTTCAAGACTTTTTTTCGAAAATAAGTACAATAGATAACTAAATTAAAAACAACTGAATAAGGGGGCCTAAACTAAACAACAAATGTGTTTATGATGTTAAAGCTTCATTACCAGGAAAGCATATTTACTCATATTATGTTTTTCAGTTTGTTTTCTTCTGGATTTCCAGTGATATCTGATTTCCTATGCTTTTGTTTGTTTTTTTTATAAATGTGATAGAGAGATTGAGGAATATGAGGTGAAGGCCTTGGAAAGACAACTAATGCAATCAATTGAGACTTGTATTGCAAAGAAAAAGAAAATTATTCTTTGTCAAATGGAGATGAAGCGTATTCAAGGATCAGAGGAGGTTGACTTATCTGCCTATATCTTTGATCAAGCTCCTTTCTTCTCGTTTTAAACTTTTGATGTCTTTGGTTCCATGGATACTGGCCTCATGGTTAAAATTCTTTTGCTTAAACATTTTTATGTTACTTCATGAGATGTCTATTTTTTGCAAATTTCTCTCATAAACACTCATTTTATGATTACTTCGAACCCCTAGGGGTTGACTCAAGTGGTAAGTGCCTTGGTCTTGGTGGACTGCTCCCTCCAGGTCTAAGGTTTGAACCCTTGGGTGCAAAAAATTTCTAGGGGCCATGTCCCATTGGTGAAAAGCCAATGATTTACTTGATTTGTGTGAGGGGGACGCGTTACATGGGCCCTAGTTTTAACCGAGTAAAAGACATTGCATTTGCACGGTCTCCGGGATACCTCATTATAAAAAAATGATTACTTTGTTAGAATGGAAGACAATTGTTAAGATGCACGTGATTCCAAGTCCATACATTTGTGTATCTTTGAATATGTATCATATTTGCAAATAAATTTTGTACATGGTAATTTACTAGTGACTATGACTACCAAATATAATAGAAAAACTAACTTTGAGAATATTAAAAAGTGAGAAGTTTAAAGATATGAAGACGTGTAGCAATTGTATATTGATCTCTCTCAACAATCATGGTAAGAAATACAATCCCGTGCCCTTAAAAATTAACTACCTGAAAAAGTCTTTAGTGTTAGATGCACACTAGTTACACCATATTCGGTATCAGTAAGAAATTTTAGTATCGAACATTTTTTAGCGAACTAGTGAAGTGTATGTGTGAAATTCTTTTACACTTAAAGCTGGGTTTTCTGAAATATAACAATCAAGCAAACCTGTTGTGTAATCAAAGAGGATAAAATTATACACAAAAAAAATCTTCGTAAAACTCATGGGATTATGCAAGTTAACTATAAACGTCTTTTATGTTAGTGGTTTACGTTATGCATGATGACTTTGTACATCTAGATTATGATGTTTTTCACAAGTCCCATACTTGCACAATTTGCCTCTGACTGCAAACTCTCTGTGCGCGTGTAATATGTTAAAAGATGGAATGATGGGTCTTAGAATGGATGGTGTTAGATTATAGGCACTGTGGGGCAGATATTTTCCAGAGGTGCGGGTTGTTTTTGTGTCCAATTTCAATCTGGATCTCATGGACCTTATTGATTTGATTTCAATCTCATTTACCTTCCAAAAAACATTAGAGCTTCTTAGGGAAGACAATTAATAACATGACTCATCATGAAAAATTAACAAGATGATCAAAGTGTGAACTTTTGTATGTTTCATGTCCTTGCCTCAGTTTTGTGATGGCCTACTTGTGTTTGAGTAAAAGTTTTTTTGGTGCAGGTAAAGGCTAGATCCTTCTTTAAACAAATTATAGGCACAGTTGTGCGATCTGTGCAAGAGGACCAGACGGAGCAAGGTCATTCTCTTTTTACATTTAAAATAATATTCTACTTATTATCTTGCAGAATATATGTTTGTTGGAAGTTATGCGTTTTAATATACTTTTTTTGATTAGTAAAATAAAATTTTATTGAAACTAGTAAATAAGCGTTGCCCAAGTACTCGGAGTATATGCAAGAGAACACCTAGTTACAAGTTAGGAGCTAGAGAATGATACAAGAAAGTTATGAAAACTAGATCCATTGAGTACAATGATAGAAGCCCAAAGAACTAAGGTGCGAAAAGAGAAACTTCTAAGCTCATCTAAAGAGTGCTCCCTATCATCAAAGCTCTGATCATTCCTTTCAAGTCAAATGCACCACACGAGACAAAGGAATCATTCTCCATATAGCAGCAGAATGTGGGTTACCCTGAAGGCCTTTCGAACAAGCAAAGAGATTTACCACCCTCCTAGACATCATCCATGCAAGTTTGGTCCGGCTAAAGATCTCATCCCATAGTGCCCTTGCCACCTCATAGTGAAGTACTAAATAATCCGCTGATTCACCACTTTTCTTACGCATATCACACCAATCCATAACAATAAGACCATATTTTTTCAAGTTGTCCATGGTCAAGATCTTCCCAAGAGGTGCTTTTCAACCGGAAAAAGCATCTTTGCAAGGCACCTTACTCTTCCAAATGCACTTCCAAGCAAAGGAATCGGGTTCTGACAAGGCAAATCTTTGTAAAATGATCGAACAATGAACTTCTTATTCCCGGTTTGCATCCATAACATCCTATCCATAACTTCTTATTCCTGGTTTGCAATGGACCTTTTTGACTCTTGGAGAGGGTTAGGTCGTAGTCCACATATTATATGGAAAATGGTTTCTACTTGTATCATATGGTGTATTTGAAGGGAAAAGAACAATAGAAGTTTTGGGGATTGTGAACGGATGTTGAAGAACTCCTTTAGGATTATGTATAGACAAGAATAAGGAATATTAGATGAGTGGAGCGGCGTATCAGAGTTGTAGCAGCAGGCTATGTACGCAGTAGGGAGCAGAGAACAACTAGATGAGTGGAGCGGCGCATGTATGTAGTAGCAGCAAAGCATATGATGCTCTTAGTAGGTGGACGCAACAGATAGTGCTGATAGCAGTACCATGCATGACAATTATTTACGTGATTCCTTTGTCAGCGGTTGTAGCAGGAATTTGATCCTTAACATCCATCCCCCCATAAGTCGAGCGGCATATGTTGAAGACGAAGACTTGAACTTAGACTAAGAAAACGAGCTGCCGGTAAGGGTTTGGTGAGTATATCTACAAGCTGGTCCTTTCCAGAAATGAAGACAACATTTAATGACCTATTAAGAACCTTGTCTCTAACAAAATGGAAATCAATTTCCACATGCTTAGTTCTAGCATGGAAAACAAGGTTAGAAGATAGGTAAGTGGTGCCCAAGTTATCACAGTAAAGCAATGGTGCAGTGGATAAGTTAACATCAAGACCACGACATAAATGTTGCAGCCATACTATTTCTATAGTTGCATTGGCGACAACCTTGAATTTAGCTTCGGTGGACGAGCGTGCTACGGTTGGTTGCTTCTTTGAGGACCACGAAATGAGATTGCTGCCAAGGAAGACACAAGACCCACTGGTAGATCGCCGATCGTCTGGACATCCAGCCCAATCGGCGTCGGCAAAGGCCACAAGATTTGTTGTGGGAGAAGGAGAAATTTGTAAGCCAACATGGGAAGTATGTTTGAGATACCGTAAAATTCGTTTTACGGTTTGCCAATGAGGGACTCGGGGTGTATGCATGAATTGACATACTTTGCTCACAGCAAAAGCCAAATCTGGTCTGGTGAAAGACAAATACTAAAGTGATCCTACTGTGCTACAGTATAGAGTGAGATTTTCAAAAATATTTCCAGTGAAAGCACTTAACTTCTCAGAGGCCATAGGGGATTTTACGAGCTTGGCAAGGAGCATATTTGTTTTACTAAGCAAGTCAAGTATATACTTTTGTTGAGTGAGACCAGACTACTGGGAGTGTAGGAAAAGCTTCGACACTAAGGAAGAAATGCAATTACCAAGGTCGGTGATTGGGAAATCAACACAGAGAGCTTGAATGATGAGTTGTATGGCCTGTTGTGGGGAACCAGTGACTAATAGATCATCAACATATACAAGAACAAACAAATGGGTGGCACTATTGTTGCAAACAAATAAGGATGGATCAATTGTGGAGATATTGAACCCGAGATCAACTAAACGGCAACTGAGGTGTGAATACCATGCACGAGGTGATTGCCGAAGTCCATAAATCGCCTTATTCAACTTGCATACATGAGAGGGAAATTGAGGGTGAGTGAAGCTAGGGGGTTGAGACATAAATATTGTCTCTTGTAAGGGTCCATGCAAAAATGCATTTTGGACATCATATTGCTGAATAGTCCATCCTTGGAAATAACAAGTGCAAGCACAAGGCGAACTGCTGTTGTCTTAACAACTGGGCTAAATGTCTCGTTGAAGTCAATTCTAGATTGCTGCAAAAATCCCTTGGCGACTAATAGAGCCTTCCGTCGCTCAATAGTGCCGTCAACCAATCTCTTTGTGCGAAACACCCATTTGCAAGTCACGGTGTTAGAAGCTTGGCTGGTTGGAACTAAGGACCATGTATTGTTTGAAGTAGAGCATTGAATTCTTTTGATATGGCCTCACGCCATTCCTTGTATTGTTGAGCAATAGAGAGGCAAGGAGTTTTAGGGATGGATGTGGTGTTTGTGAGAAGTGCTCTTGGTGGAGGCCATCTAATGGTACTATCATGAAACTGCCGTGGCCGGAGTGAACCAGTGTGTGACCTAGTGACTATTGAAGGTTAGGCTGCTGCAAGTCCAGAGAAGAACTTTGTGAAGTTGATGATTCATGCGTAACAGAGGGATGAGGTCCTAAAATGGAGGAAGAGGATTGTGAAGATGGAGGTTGTGAAGGAATGTTGAATAATGGTAAAGCTGTGTGGGTGGGTTCCATGATTGGCTTGGGTAAAGAAAGGTGAGCAAAAGGGTAAAACAGTTCATTGAACTTTACATCTTTGGACATGTAAGTGCGACCTGTTGGGATGTGATAACACACATACCCTTTGTGATGAGGACTTAGACCTAGAAAAACACTGGACACGGCTCGGTAGTCAAACTTGTGTTTGTTATAGGAAGTGGTGAGAGGCCAACATTCACAGCCGAAGGACTTAAGGGACTTGTAATCTGGATCCTTTTGATGTAGAAGTAAGAAAGAAGATGATTTATCCATAGAAGGGGATGGTAAAATATTGATTAAATAAACTGCATGAATGAAAGCATAAGACCAAAATTTTAAAGGAACCGAGGCATCTGCAAGGAGAGCCAAACCCGTGCTAACGATGTGACGATGTTTTCGTTCAACAATACCATTTTGTGTACGAGTGTGGGGACATGTTATACATTGCAAAATGCCACAAGTTGAGAGATAATTAGAAAAAGGCCGAAATTCACCTCCCTAACTGGATTGGAATTGCTGGATTTTTGTGTTAAATTGGAGTTCAACATGAGCTTTAAATTTAAGGAAAACATCAAATGCTGGAGACTTTAATTTCAAAGGAAAAATCCAAGTAAAACGAGAAAAGTCATCAACAAAAGAAACATAATATTGATAGTCATCAACTGATACATGAGGGGAAGGCCCCTATAAATCTGAAAATATTAACTGAAAAGGTTTAACAGATTTATGTGGCCTAGCATAAGCGAGAAGTTGATGGGATTATGCTTGTGCACAAGCATTACAAAATAAAGGAAGTTGAGTAGGATCATATGATAAGCCATGTTGCTGTAAAATAAGGGGAACTATCTTGAAGGAGGGATGGCCTAGGTGTGAATGCCATGAGGAAATGGAGCTGGTCAGTGCATGAGGTTGAATGGAAGGTGATGAAAAGCTATATAGTCCATTATTTGTTGTCCCGTGGAGTAGAAGGGTCCCCGATTTGCGATCCTTGACACAAAAGGAATCAGAGAAAAATTCAAAATAGACATTATTGTCGATACAAAACTGTCTAACGGAAATGAGATTTTTCTGAAATGATGGAACACAAAAAATTTTATTTAAAAGAAAATTAGAATGTGAAGTGGGGAGAGAGCCTGAACCAGTGTGGGAAATGGGGATGGTAGAATCATCACCAACACGCAGTTGTTCATCTCCATGATATGCAACAGCTTGCAAGTTCAATTTGTCAAGTGATGGGTTGCGGCTGTGTCTGGGTACCAGCTTGTATCTGAAATGTAGTTAGTGAAGTTTGCTGTTGCAGTGGGAGAAGCATGTGTATGCTTGGTTGAATCGATAAAGGTGGGTTAGAGCTGAATGACCTTGCCTATTGCACACTTGACAAATGAGGCGATTATCAACAAAAGATGAATTATTTGGACCATTGTTACTTGAAAAACCACCACGAGATCAATCTGAATTATATCGACCACCACCACCTGCCCCCGAGTGGTATTACGACCACAATACTGGCCACGACCTCGCTGAGGGTAATGAAATTTGGCTGTAAAGTTAGCAGATGCATCATTTGTAAACAAACTAGTATCCGAATGGTGGATTAACCGAGCTTCATGGGCCAACAAATGCCCAAGTAACTCCTCTGGGGTAATAGGTTCTAGACGGGTTGTAACAGAGGATACAAGAGCATCATACTCTAATCCTAGACCAACGAGTAGGTAGGGAACAAATTCAGCTGAAGGTAGGGGGCAGCCAGTGGAGGCCATAGTGTCAGCTAAGGTTTTGGCACGACGAAAATAGGTGGAGATGGAATCAACTCCTTTCTTGAGGGAAGCTATCTGCAACTAGGTTTGAATGACTCTAGTTTGGGAAATAGAAGCAAAAGTTGACTCAAGAGAGTGCCAAACTGCTTGGGCGGAGGGACAACCACTTGAGCTACTAGTGGTTCGGAAAGGGAGGAAATGAGGGCTGACATTACGAGTTGATCTTGCTGCAGCCAGATTTCAAATTCTAGATTTGGAGTTGTGGTTTTGTCGAGCAGTAGTTTGGGTGGTGGACAAGAACCATCAACATATTTAAAGAGGCGTTGGCCACGAAGGTAAGGTACAAGTTGGACCTTCCATAGCAAATAGTTTTCAAGGGTGAGCTTGACTGAAATGGTGTGAGAAGAAGAAGAATCAGATATGGAGGCCATGAACGTTTAGTCCTTTAGGGCTCTCTGATACCATGTTGAAGAAGGCAATATTGAAAATATGCTCTATTCTCATTAAATGTAAATGTATTACAAGGACTCCTTTTATAGGACTATGTACAGACAAGAATAAGGAATATTAGATGAGTGGAGTGGCGTATCAGAGTTGTAGCAGTGTACGCAGCAGGGAGCAGAGAACAACTAGATGAGTGGAGGGGTGCATGTACATAGCAGCAGCAGAGCAGATGATGCTCTCAGTAGGTGGACGCAGCAGATAGTGCAGATAGCAGTACCATGCATGACAATTTTTTACGTGATTCTTCTGTCAGTGGTTGTAGCAGGAATTTGATCCTTAACAACAGACAATGGAGGAGCTTAAGACGTTCTTTTTCAATACCTTCCCCCTTTTGACAGCTTCTATAGACTTTAACGGGTTCAATCCACATGATTTTCTTATATTGTTTTCTCTTTCTAGATGTGTTTTTCTTATATACATCTTGTGAACTTGGATTGTGCCTTTTGTGCTTCTTATAGCTTAAAAATAGTTAATTACATTATACTTGGTTGAAGAAGTTGGAAGTTCCGCATCTAATATCCTGCTCTTCTCAATTGTGGGACTGTTGGAGGACGTTGGTTTAAACTACTTTGTATTGCGAATAAACAATAGTTTCAAGTTTAGGCAGGGTGTTTCAGTATCACTTGTAAGATCATCTTGGAAAAGGCTTATGATCATGCCAAGCAGATGTACTGACTCATCTTTTTTTGAAATATGCTTTTTAGGAGAAAATCGTTGGATAACCATGTAATCTTTCTCCTACTTTCTTGTACACAAGTAATGAATAGGGTAATTACACATATATGCTCACTTTTAATTACCATGAACTGTTATAAACAATGCATTTAGATGCAGCATGTTTGTTTGGGTGTGCAGAATATAATGTCACTGTAGTGGTTTTGCTATGTTACTTGACACACTCTTTGAATTATTAATAGAGTCAGGTTTAATATTATTTTTCGTGGTATCAACAGTTATTCTTTTGCCTTGCAGAGGCCTCATCTCATTATAGTTTATCATTCCACTGTTCAATAATGTATCTTGTGTAATGATATAATTTATCTATTATGATTTTTCTAAAGACATAAAAAACATGGAAGCGGAGGTACAAGCTTTAGAAGAGCTCTCAAAGCAGCTATTTTTGGAAATCTACGAGCTCCGGCAAGCTAAGGTTTTTATTTTTATAAGCAATTTACACTTAGTTCCCTATTTTGCCAATAATAACTTTCTGTATGTACTTGATATTTGAACATAGCCCTTCTGCCATTCTTCTGCAGTACTTTTTACATATTTGCTAATGCTGTGGTTTTGCTGAAAGCTATGATACTTTTTCAGAGTGCTGTATAACGAGAAATTAACTTGCAAGGAAGTTGAATTTTTGTGTTTCTCTTGTATGCATCAAATGTACTAGGGTGGTACCCCTTTTCGTGTGTTGTAATGAATTATTACCTTATATGAAGAACAATATTTCAAAACGGAAATACTGTATGGTAAAAATAGATACAATTGTAAGCAGATTATATGGAATTTGGTGCATGACATGAGTTCTTAGGTTAATATGTAAAAGGTTTCATAGTCCTGCTGTATGGTAAGAAAGCTTTGCGAGTCCTGCTATGGTACAGAAGTTACCATGTACTGCAACCGTGATCTTTTAACAGGGAATACCCAACCATCTTGTCAATAAGAAAAAAAAAAATGAATTTGTGCTTTCCTTGTATCTCTTGAAAATGGGTGCTATCTTTGGTATATTGCTTGTGTACACAGGTGTTCCGTTGCTCTTTTAATAAATTCTCTATTACTTTTTTTAAAAAAAAAGATGAAATCTATGAGAGATTGACTTCAAAAACTTTAAGGATGCTCTTATTTGTGCTTTTCATTTAGCACAAAAGGCACCTGATTTTATGCTAATGTATGATCGGGGGTCTTTGGGCGATATGCTACAATTTTATTTTGTGCTGGTGCTTTTCCCTTGATGTGTGCTTTTAAAAACACCATACCATAATCTTCTGAGCACATACCATTGCATACACGAGCTATGTGCTGCTTGCTCCCTCGACACGATGGAGAAAGAAACATATTTTATTTCCCTTTGTTCATGTATTTTTCTCCATTAAAGTTAGAGTAATTGTATTAATGAAGGAGAAATATTTATATTGTACCATATGAATTGGTACCTATTAAGTTTGCCCCTTCAAAATATATAGTAGTAAGCGGATGCCAATCTAGGTAGTCGTAATAATGCAAGGTTCAGTACAAAAAAAAAAATATAATGCCCAAAAGAAGCTTTGCCATTGTGATACCATATGATAAGGATAATAGTAGGTGGTATATAAGATCCTACATTGCTTTGGAAGGAGAAGTTCTTACTCTTTATAAGGGTTTGAGTGGTATCAGAGCCTATCTCAACCAGAAATGTGGAACTTGAGCCGTGCCACTTACAACGAACAGGCCTGACGAGGACGTCGGGAATTTAAGAGAGAGAGATTGTGATACTCCATTTGATAAGGATAAGGGTTAGTGGTGAATGAGATATCACATTGCTTGGAAATGAGAAGTTCTTGCTCTTTATAAGGTTTCAATGAGGCTTCAATTGTATCATTGACTAGTCTTTTTGGAGTATAGGCATGTGGTTTGGGCCTTCCAATGGAGCGCTACAAACAATAGCCTATCCCTACTAGAAATGTGGGACTTGAGCCGTGCCACTTACGATGGGCAGGCCCGACGAGGACGTAGGGAATTTAAGGGGGAGAGATTGTGATACCCTATATAATAAGGATAAGGGTAGGTGGTGAATGAGTGAATGAGATCCCACATTGCTTGGGAATAAGAAATTCTTGCTCTTTATAAGATTTCAATGGGGCTCCAATTGTATCATTGACTAGTTCTTTTGGAATATAAGCCATATGGTTTGGGCCTTCTATTGGAGCGTTACATCTATGCTCGTAAACTAATGAATTTTGCTTTTAGACTTTTTCTTAGACCATCTCTCTCTCTCTGGTATGACAAGTTAAAAATATATCATGACTAGTGTTGACTATAATTCATATATGTTTTTTTGATAAGTAAGAAGAGATTTTATTAGAAACGAACGTATAGGCGAAGCCCGTTTACACAGGAAATATACAAAATAAAACACCTAAATACATTCTAAGAAATGGAAAGCGGCATCAGAAAATCATGAATGGAAGATCTGTTCATATATGTTTATATCATATATATTATATGATAAGCAGAGTATGAGCTGCTAGCGTTATATTTGTTAATATTTTAAGTATTATACTTAAGAGATAATATACATATTCTAATAGGTGATTTCTCTTCACAATTAAATTTCTATATAAATATATAGTTTATATTTTGACTTCTAAATATATATATATGTACATATTGTTCACATTTTGATATGTATATGCAGCATTCTGATAATAAATTTAGCTGAAAGTTTTCTAAAAGATGTTTATTGTCAACAGGATATAAGCCATGGAGCCCTGGCCTTTCTGAAAAATTGTGCAAAATGAATTGATTCTGGTAGTACTCCATAATACAGAAAATTCTCAAAAAATTATGAATCAATGAATATCAGAGAGTATAGCATTATAACCTATGGATTGAAGTTGATTTTTACCAAACTTTTTTCGGAGTTATTAACGATTTTGAAAAGGAAATAGTGTGGCCTTCTGGAGTATATTGCTATTTGGAGAACAATTTCTTTCATTGGTGGGAAGCTTTTCAACATAATTAAGCATTATTGCATTGTTTTCTGTTGCTGCTATCTATAACTTTCTCTTTATGGAGTAATTTCGTTAATAGTGTGTTCTCTTTGCCATGAAGAATAATTTTTATGTCCCGTTTACTCGGCCTTTGTTTTATGCTCAATAAAACTTTCTTTACCGATAAAAAACAAAGAATGTTTTAAATAGACAATAACAATATTTTATCTTAATTAGAAAATAAAGAATAATATCTTAGTTTTATTTTCTGTGATTATATGATGCTGCAAATTGCTACTAACGGTTACATTATTGAATTTTGTCATGCAATCTTTTTATTTTTTTAATGAAAATGCCCGAACAGGTAAATCTCAGTTTTTTCCCTTAATTTGCAGGAGGCTGCTGCTTATTCTCGAACCTGGAGGGGTCACATGCAGAATCTGCTTGGCTATGCATGTTCGGTCTATTGTGTGTACAAAATGATTAAGGTATTGTCTGTGTAAATTCTGGACAATTCATTTCTTTTTTGCTGGATTTTGCATGTTCAAGACCTTATTTGATTGGTAGCAAATATTGGGATTAGGGTTTGGGGTCGAAAGTCAAATCCTACTACCCCCTTCAAATCCACAAAGTTCTACACAACCTGAAGATATTAAGGCCTCGTTTGTTTTGGGAAAACATCTCATCTCATCTAATCATTACAATTTTCCCAACTTCCAATACAAAATAAAATAAACAATTCAATTTTTTTAAATCCCAAAACAGAAATAATATTAAAAAATATACTCTAACAATATTTTATTCAGCTTTTTAACTTTAATCTCATCTTATCTCATCTCATCTCATCTCATCTCCGAAAACAAACGAGGCCTAAAACTGCTAGTCAAATTTTGCAGTATCATTTGAAATGTGGGTTTAAATTCTGTAAAATTTACTTGAAAAAAAAATTCTGTAAAATCCAAGAGTTTGAGTTTGATTCAAATGAAACTTCTTATCTCCATAGGGACACGTAGAGGGTGAGGTTATGGGTTTAAGATTCCCTGTATTGTGAGTAGCTGACCCAGTACGTAAAAAAAGGGAAAAAATGAGTAGGATTTGGAACTTTTAAAGACCCAAATGTCAAAGATAGAAATACTCTGATAAAATTGGAATTGTGATGTTGGGAGCCTGGATAAACACTTTTGCAATGGGGACCTGATGACTTGATTCAAGTCCAGACCCAAATTTTGTCCCAGAATTTTAGTCGAGTCTCTGGATTATTTACTGAAAATTGTCTGATTTTTTAAGGAAATATGTAGTTCAGCCAAATATCTGTGTTCATTATACAAATTTTTTGGTCCTGAATACAGCTGAACACTCATATTGGAATATTGCATCACAGCTATTTATGAACTGTTGACCATGGCTATTAGGAATATTATCTTCCTGATTTATAGATTCCCTCACATTTGGAGAAAAGAGTTACCAAGCAACACCATGCACAAATAGTGGCTGCATCACTTTCAAATGAGTGATATCATTTCCCTAATTCACATAGAAGAGAGGTTTAGTCCCTGTGTTAGCCTCTCTTTGGTATGATTAAAATCAAAATGAGCATCAATGACTTTTACTGGGCAAGTCCAGCAACTTTTCGTGTAACCAAGCTCCTTTATTTCAGTCTCCATTTGGACAGTAGAAATTAAAACCTATGGGTTTTATGGTTTAAGAACTCTATATTCGGGTATCTAAATGTACTTACATAATCGTTGCTTAAGGAAACAGTCCAATTGGAATATAGCAAATTTAATTTTCCATGATTTTCTCATTCAAAGTGGATCCTTTCCATTAACTGGGGATAATGTCTCAGTTCCACCATTGTGAAAACTTTTGGATAAGTCCCCCTACTTAGGAATCTGAAAGAAAAATTCCAATGTGCACAGTTTACATTTTCTATAAGATCTATAAACAGCGACTTTAAGGTAATTCTTATGCTTTGTATTTATTCCCATTTGTGCTCCTAACCATCTAATTTTAGAATTACAAACTTTATGACAAGATCTTATTTTAGTCTCTTGTTTGTTATGCCCTTTGAATACTCTTCCTATTCTGAATCGGATTTTTACTGCATAGAAAGTGAGGTGCCTGATTGATCTAATTGATCTGTGCAGTCTTTGCAAAGTGTTGTTTTCAAGGAGGTACTTTTATCATCTCTTAATGATCCCTTTTGTTGATATGTTCATGTTGAATTTAAAATTTTGACATTATAGAATTTTTTAATACGCGTTCGATTAACCTTGTGACGTGCTTATGTATTGCATGGTTATCTCTCCCTGACAGGCTGGTTCAGTTGATCCTGTGACCAGGACTATAACCATATTTTTGCAGTTCTTTGATATAGGAATTGATGCTGCATTACTGTCGCAGGTTAGTTGTTAACACTGCTTACCATATTGCTAAGTAAATTCTAATTGACTTTTCAACCGGACTTCAGAAATCTTCAGCATCTGTCCTTTTAACTTAACTCCATTTTACTAAATATAGTTTGTAACACTTTTTAAAACTTGATACTACTACATGGTTGGACTCTGACTAGGCACAGACTCGCAGACGATTCACAAAATACAGCCAATAGACCATTTGAGCCTTGATCATTTATGCTTCCTGCGTATATATTTTATTTTTTTGCCATGTCACATGCTGCTGACATGTATAAATGATTGCTTTAAACCAAACCAATGGGCAGTTTTCCTGATCTCTGTATGATATGATTGTTATAGTCAGCCTGTTTTGTAAGAAAGATGGGCATCTATATGCAATAAACATCTTGTGCTAAGAAGGATGGTCTCGAAATCCATGAGATTGGGATTTACTTTTGTGATACCCCATATTGATGATGAGTGTAAGTGGTGTATGGGAGATACCACATTGCTTGGGAGGGAGAAGTTCTTACTATTTGTAATGATTCCAATGGAGCTCCAATTTTACCATCGATTAGTCTTGAGGCGTTACAAATCGTATCAAAGCCAATCCCAACCAAAACTATGGGATTTGAGCCGTGCCACCTATGATAGAATGACCTATTGAGGATGTCGAGAATTTAAGGGTGGAGATTGTGATACCCTATACTAAGTGATGAGTGTAGGTGGTGTATGAAATCTCACATTGCTTGTGAGGGAGAAGTTTTTACTCTTTATAATGGTTGGTTTGATATTTCATTGAGGCTCTAATTGTAACATTGACTAGTCTTTTTGAACTATAACCCAGATATGGCTTAGGCCTTCCTTTTGGGCATTACAAACGCTATTAAGGCTTATCCTAACTAAAAGTGTGACTTGAGCTATGCCGCCAATGATGGAATGACCCAACGAGGACGTTGGAAATTTAAGGGGGGGGAGATTTTGATACCCCATACTGATGATGAGTGTTGATGGTGTATGAGATCCTACATTGCTTAGGAGAGAGAAGTTCATGCTCTTAATAATGATTCCTATGGAGCTCCAATTGTACCATTAACTAGTCTTTTTGGCGTGTAGACCCAAATGTAACTTGGACCTATCCTTGGGGCCTTACAGCTTTGCCTTGGGTCATCATGTTTTCACTTGTGTATCCTTAAGATTAAATTGGATAAGCAAGCAAGTCTCTGTGCCAACCCCTTCAAAATTAGACACGCTAAAATTTGGTGAGAAGTCTGCACTTGGAGTTAGCATCAACATGGTGGTTCACTAAAGCTTTGGAGGACTCTTTGAAGGTGGGAAAAATGGAGTTTTATTCAGCTCACAGAGAAGGGGACAGGGGCTTCATAGCCCAAAGGTGTGCTAACTCCCAAGGGGCATTCATGCCGTTGGTGGAGTTCAAACAGGGGGGTAGGAGAAACAATATTCTCATTCCTGAAGTGAGAGATGGGAGGGGGTGGAGAAAACTAGTGGAGGTTTTGAGGCAGACAGGCGGTGAAGGCTGTGTAGCTGGGTTGACTTCTCCAATGGTGGTAGTGATGTCAGCAGTTCAACCCCCTGAAATCATATTTGGAGGATTTAAACCCAATGCTCGAGGTCTTGCTAGCCTTGGTAAGAGAGGTGTTGTCGCCGTATCAGCAAAGGAGAAGTGTAGGGGGGTGATGGCAGGGGAGATGTTGGCCTTAATAAGGAAAGTTCTCTGAGGGCTCTGTCAGTAATGCAAAATCCACTAAGTGAAATGTAGTGTAACTTGGTTGGCTTGATACGAGTGATTGAGGAAGATAAAGGAGAGGAGGCGATACAGGGCGTGTTGGAGGATATACAAAGGGGGTCGAAACAGTTCATAGAGGGTGTTAATAGAGGGGTTCTGGGCTTGGGCCAAAGGGCTGGAGAATGCCTTGAAGGACTAGGCTCTGGAAAGGAGCCTGGGCTTGCGGGAGGGCTGGGCCTGGAGAAAGGCCCGTTACTGGTGTGGAAGCCCAAGCAAATAGTCCGAAACCTGCATATCAGTGGACACCGGGGGGCCTAGCATAATGGTGCCAGAGCCAGCTTCGACGGCCCCACCACTCACACACAACATGTCGCGGGTCCTCGACGAGTCTTCTGGTGGTGCGCCAGAGTTGCTGCTGTCGCCGGAGAAGGAGGAGGGAGTGCTCGATATTTGTGAACAAAGAGGGTCAGTGACGGATTTTCAAGAGCATGATTTCGAGGAGGGGGAAATTTCGTGGGGTTCTGGAGTGCTCATAGACGTGTCCTGGGTTGCCAAAGAGAACTAGGTTCAAGAATGTGTTCTGGTTGAGGAAAGCTTGCCGATGAAGGTGGGTCCTGGGTTGTCGCAAAGCTTGCCGATGGAGGAAGAGGAACCACAGAATCTTCCGACGGAGGGAGAGGTGTCACTGGTTGAGGTAGATTTGGCAATGATGGAGAGGGGGAAGGAGGTGGAGAAGGGGGAGGTGGAAGGGGATGGATCACTGATTCTTTTCAAGCCATCTACATCAGAGGAGTCCACAGAGGAGGATCCTTCACTGATATGTATCACACCACCTTTACCTACTGACTGGGTAATAAAAAAGGTGGAGGAATTGCCGAGTGTGGTGGGGATTTCGTATGAGGGATATTCTGACCAGTTTAGGGCTTTGTTAATTTCCATTGAGGCAGGTCATCTACAACAGGGAGCAGGGCCAAAAAGATGCAGGGAGTTGAAGCGGCTCGATTGATCCATTAACTATGATAGTAAGGAGGGGAGTGCAAGTCGTGGTAGGAATAAAGGGAGGGCTGTATTTGCTGATAAATGAAGCCAAAAATTCTGATTTGGAATGTTAGGGGGTTGAATGAGATTAATAAACGCCTCCGAATAAGATCATTCTTAAGACACTGGAAGATGAACATTATTTGTTTGCAGGAAACAAAGTTGAAGATTATTACAAGAAGAACCATCTGGAGTATTTGGAGCTACGAATATGTTGGATAGACATACTTACCTTCAAAGGAGGCTTCGGGTGGAATTTTGGTCATGTGGGACAAGAGGGTAGTGGAGAATATTGATGAATTTGTGGGAGATTACTTGGTGGGATGTTTCTTTAAGAATTTTGTAGATGGCTTTGAATGGGCCTTTGCTGGGGTTTATGGCCCCAACTTGGATAGTGAACGACGTTTGCTTTGGGATGAGTTGGCAGGCCTATGTACTTGGTGGGATGTTCCTTGGTGTATAGGTGAAGATTTTAACCGATAAAAAAAAATAGGTGGGGATTTCAATGTTACAAGATCTTCCAGCGAAAAATCGGGAGAAGGGCGACAAAATCAAGCTATGGTGGAATTCTCGGATTTAATATTCGAACTAGATCTCATGGACTTACCACTCATGGGAGGTGACTATACTTGGTCTAACAACCAAGCATGGTCAAGGCTGGACCATTTCCTCATTTCTCCTTCATGGGAAACACAATTTCCAGAGTTATGTCAGAAAAGACTTCCTCGGGTATGCTCTAATCACTTTCTCATAGTGTTAGATTGTGGAGGAATTTCAGGCGGTAGAAGACCTTTCAAATTTGAAAATGTGGTTAAAAGTGGAGCGGTTTGTGGAATTGGTTAGGCAATGGTGGGTTTCATATCAGCTAGAGGGCACCCCGAGTAAGGTCTTGGTTGGAAAACTGAAAGCTTTGAAGGAGGATTTGAAGCTATGGAATGAACAGGTATTTGGTAACGTAACATTACAAAACAAGAATCTCCTTCAAGAATTGCAAAGATTGGAGGGAGTGGAAGAAGAGAATGAATGCAAAAGCCAAGTTGTCTTAGAGGTAGAAAGGTTGATATTAATGGAGGAAATCTCGTGGAGGCAAACGTCAAGGGCATTGTGGCTTGAGGAGGGGGATAAATGTACAAAGTTTTTTCATCGGGTTGCAAACTCACATAGGAGGTTTAATGCCATAGAGCCCTTGACTATTGATGGAGGTTTATCTTCAAATCAAGTAGTAATTAGAGAGCACGTTGTTGGACACTTTGAATAACTATTGACAGAATGGTATGCATGGAGACCAAAAGTAGATGGTCGAGCTTTTGAGGCCATTGATCAAAACAACATGGTTTGGTTAGAGCAACCATTTGAAGAGGAAGAGGTACGACTAGTAATCAGAAAGATGAATAAGGATAAAGCGCCGGGTCCGGATGGCTTCACTATGGCATTTTTTCAGACTTGTTGGGGGTGGTGGGAGGGGAGATTATGCAGGTTTTTGAGGAATTCTTTTCGTTTGGAAAATTTTAGAAAAGCTTGAATGTTACTTTTATTACACTTGTCCCTAAAAAGGTAGGTGCAATAGAGATGCAAGATTTTAGGCCTATTAGCCTTATAGGCAGTATGTATAATAAGATAATTGCCAAGGTTCTTGCCAACAGGATGAGCACTGTTATGGATAAGATTATTTCTAAGTCCTAAAATGCATTTGTGAGAGGTAGACAAATATTGGATTTAGTTCTTATAGCTAATGAATACTTGGACATTAGGCTTAAGTTAGGAGTACCGGGTATTTTATGTAAATTGGATATGGAGAAGGCCTATGATCACTTCAACTGGAACTTTCTATTTTATTTATTAAGTATATGTGGTTTTGGGGAAAGATGGCAGGGGTGGATGAAGCACTGTGTGACAACGACCCAGTTCTCAGTTTTGGTAAATGGTGATCCTACGGTTTCTTTAATAGCTCGTGGGGGCTACGACAAGGTGATCCACTATCACCACTCCTATTTGTGCTTGTGATGGAGGCTTTTAGTAGAATAGTAGGATGGTGTCGGCTGCGGTAGAGGGGGGGGGGGTTTCAGGATTTTCAGCAGGGGGCTTCTAATCATGGCTCTACCACTATTTCTCATCTCTTGTTTACAGATGATACGTTGCTGTTTTGTGAGGATGAGGCAGGTCATATTTAAGCTTTTAAGGCCATTTTACTATGTTTAGAAGCGACATCCGGATTAAAGATAAACCTTGCTAAAACAGAGATGATTGCGGTGGGTGAGGTAAGAAATATTAGAGGATTGGCCAACATATTGGGTTGTGTGGTTTCTTTGCTGCCGTTGAAGTATCTTGGTCTTCCATTGGGAGCAACTTTCAAAGCCAAGACAATTTGGGAAGATGTGTTAGAGAAATTAGAGCGTAGGTTAGCCGGGTGGAAAAGGCTATTCTTATCGAAAGGGGGGCGAATCACACTTTTGAAGAGTATTCTATCTAACCTTCCCACATATTTCTTGCCTCTATTTGCCCTTCTGACAATCATTGCATCTAGGATTGAGAAACTCCAACGCGATTTTCTGTGGGTGGTCTAGGTGAGGAGTTTAAATTTCATCTAGTTGGTTGGGATAGAGTGTGTATTCCTTTGAGAAATGGTGGGTTGGGGGTCCGTAATGTTTGGCTTTTCAATAAGGCTCTATTAGGGAAACGGTTGTGGCGTTCATCATGAGAGGGGAGCCTTATGGAAATGGGTGATTGATGCAAAGTATGGGAGTGCAAGGGGGGGTTGGTGTTCTAATGAGAGGAGGGGGGCTTACGGGGTTGGGTTGTGGAAGTATATAAGGCGAGGGTGGGGGGATTATTCAAGTAACACTCGGCTGTGTTTGGGGGATGGCAGTAGAATTAGCTTTTGGGAGGATGTGTGAGTGGGAGATGCAGCCCCCAAGGATGCTTATCCTAATATTTTCAGAATTGCACAAGATAAGGAGGTTATGGTGGCCGATGTGAGGGAGGTTAGTCATGGTTCACAGGTATGGAATATAAACCTTACTAGGGAGGCACAAGATTGGGAAGTGAGTGCGCTGGAGGAGTTCTTCAACTTGCTGTATAACATCATTATTGTTGGGGTTCAAGCTGAAGACACAATGGAATGGAAACCTTCTAAGAAAAGGAAATTCTCTGTTCACTCCTTTTATGATATACTTTCAGCTCAAACTAGGCCCAATTTTCCATGGAAGAACATATGGAGGAGTAACGCACCCCCCAAGGCTGCATTCTTTGTTTGGACAACAGCTCTAGGGAAGATCCTAACCATTGATTATCTAAGAAGGAAGAGAATTATAATTATGGACTAGTGTTGTATGTGCAGAAATAGTGGGGAATTGGTAGATCATTTACTATTACATTGTGATTTTGCAAGGGGCATATGGAATTACTTCTTCAGCAGCATGGGACTAGCTTTGGTAATGTCGGGAAGGGTGGTGGAACTACTAGCTAGCTGGAGAGGGATCACAGGGACACCACAGATTGCAGCAGTGTGGAAGATGGCTCCTATTTATATTTTCTGGTGTATTTGGCGAGAACGAAATGATAGACTTTTTGAGGATTGTGAATGTTCCTTAGAGGATTTTAAGAGATTTTTTTGGAAGACTTTATTTATGTTGGCCATTGCTTAAGAGTTAAATGGTCTCAACTTTCATAACTTTCTTGTAACAATTTCTAGTTCTTAAATTGGTGTACTCATATGTATACCTCCAGTGTACTTTGGCTATGCCTATCTTTATCAATACAACTACTTATAAAAAAAAAAAGTATAGTCCTGTTTCTAGAGAAGGGAATAGTTGATGATGCACTATTTTCCATTGTCCGGTTACTTTCATTTAGTGTGGATTTTTTTCTTCTTTACTCATTCTTTAGGCCCTGTTACTGACTAAAATTAGTTTACGACTGAAAGCAATGGGCATAACATCCTAAACTTGTGTCATTAACCAGGATTAGTGTCACATTTTTGTGTTCTGAATGTTTTCCAGTAGTACTTGAGTTTCAGCCAAGTCACTGTTATTTCATCTGGGAAGATCTTATTTAAGTGATCATTTTCTTCATGTGAAAAGGATAATTTGGTGCTTGAACACACAAGTGTAAATGTATAGGTGTATATGTTTACGTCATAAAAAAAAATGTATGTGTATGTGTGATTTTTATTTTTGATAAGTCAAGTTACATGTTTGTGAATTTTCTCATCTCCTAGAAATCCGTAGCCTGGTTTCCACTATAGTTTTTTTTTATAGGTAAAAAAAGAATTTATTAATAAGAATAGGTGTAGCCCAAGTACACAGAGGGTATACAAGAGTTTACACCTAGTTAAGAGGGAGAGAGAGAAACAAGAAAATCACGAAAATCTAGTCCATTACAATCTACAACACCCGCCCAAAGGAACACAGTTTTAACAAAGAACAATCTAATTTCCTGCAATGTTTGCTCCTTATCTTCAAAAGTCCGATCTTTTTGTTCCTTCCATAGGCACCAAAGAATACACATATAGGAACCATCTTCCACACGGCTGTGATTTGTGGAATTCTGCCCAAATTCTTTCAACTGGCCAGGAGTTCAACCACCGTAGTAGGCATAACCCAGGCTAACTCCAATCTTCTAAAGACATCATCCCATAGTGATCTAGAGCCCTCAATGCAATAGAAGATGATCCACAGTCTTGCCGTTCTTTCTGCACATCATCCATCAGCACCAGTCCATGACAATCATCCGGCGTTTCCGTAGGTTATCCATAATCAAAATCTTGCCGAAAGAAGCTGTCCAAAGAAGCTTATAAAAAAAAAAAAAATCCTTCCCAAAGAAGCTGTCCAAGCAAAAAAGTTCGCCTTAAGAGGCGCCTTGTTTCTCCAAATACATTTGATCTTATAACTACACAGTTAGGTGTTTGTGTGCAAAGAATGAAAAGGCAAAATGCCGGTTCTTGGGTGTTGTATAATTGTGAATACTTATAAAATATATAGTTTGATGGCAATAATCAAAAGAACCTCGTGGTGCTTGTGCTGCTGGTATTTTTATGCGCAACTTTTAAGTGATCTAATTTTTCTATCTAGGCTGACACTGCATTTCTCTTACTGTTCTTTTGTTATTCCTGTACAGTATATCTCATTGTTGTTCATCGGAATATTGGTGGTCATATCTGTTCGGGGATTCTTAACAAATCTAATGAAGGTAATCCGGCTTTCTGATAACTTTGAATTTCAATCTGTTGCTTATGTAATTTAGATGATTATGATTTACTCGTGCTCTTTTGATCTGAAAGAGTGCAAGCTTCTTATTGTGAGGTTGGAGCACATGTTCATTTGTAACAAACAAAAATGTTATTCATTTGAATGATTAAGATGTTGCTGAGGCGGTAAAAGGTTCATACCTGAAGTGATGCAGGCAGCTAAATGCTCCTACAAAAGCAAACCTAAATATCAAAATTGCTTGAAGTTTCTGTCCAAAAACTCTTATGCCATGAAGCTTTTAGACAAAGGAGTCCTGACTGGCTCAATGTAGTCCCATAATTTCGCATTAATGGAAGATTCTTAACAGATGTATAGCTATTAAATGACAAAAGTGAGATCATTAATTCACTTGATTTACTTTCTGGAACACATTGGTTCACTTCTCCTTCTAATTAGACAAGAAAGCGAATAACATTCTGAAATGATTGGCATGGTTACATGCCAGGACCAGCAGGATGATTTCCTCCAATATTTCTTTTTAATGTGGTACAAACAGTGTCTCAGTGGATTCTATTATTCTGGATCTTAATTTGCACTTTTGGGCTGTGCAGTTCTTTTTTGCAGTTTCCAGAGTTGGGAGTGGATCTTCAAGCAATGTTGTACTTTTTCTGTCAGAAATTATGGGAATGTATTTTGTTTCTTCTATTCTTTTGATAAGGAAAAGCTTAGCGACAGAATATAGGTACGCTCATTATTTATGCTATTTATCATTGTTCCTTTTTTTTAGTATGGTGTGCTATATTTAACAACCTTCCTGTGGGTGCTAATGATTTTGCACGGACTTGAGAGTTAATAATTCCCATTATTGCCGTGGGGCTTCCAGAAACTTGCATTAAAAATATGTGCATACCTGTGACCCATTTTGGCACTTGTTTTGGCAGAAGTCTGCAGTGAACCTGGACCCTATTCTCTCTTACCTGTGTGATTGGAATTCTATTCTATATTAACTCACCCACAGATTTTAGTACGGAAGATGGTCCCTGTTTGTCTGGTGTAGTGTATTAGGAGGGAATAGAACTCTCAAAGATTGCGAATGAGTGACAAAGAGCTTTTAAGTATGGAATGCCATTCGTCTCTTGTTACACCCTTGGTTCTGAAAAAACTATGGCTCCCTCGTCGGAGTTGAACGAAAATGGTGCACTGCTGAGGTCTGAAAGAGATGTAGAATCCAATACCACCCTAGAGGTGAAGGAACTTGCTGTCACCCCAGAATCTCCAATGGGCATGAAACCATTGGAGAGAACCGATGGAGTTGCTGGAGAACCAATGAGCTTGGCGTTGGTGCCTTGTATAGAGGAATGTCCAGAGGCAGGAGTGCAGTTGGATGCTGTGTCTGGGGATAATGTTGCTCCCTTGGTTTCTCTTCCTCCAATAGTAGATTGGATTCTGCCTAAAGTTAGTGAGATTTAGCAGTTTGTGAGAATTTCACATGGAGGATGTGAAAACCAATTTAAATAACTAATCACTGTGATTGAGGCAAGCCACGCGCTTGAAACCAAATCAAGTTTCAAGAAAAGCAGAGAGTTACAAAGTCTTCATTGGGCAATCAACTACGACACTAAGAGGAAGTCCAAAGGGATGGCATTGTGAAGTTTTAGTTCTAAAGGAGGAAATAAGAGGTTGGGGTTTGGTTTTCGGGTAGCGTTTTAGTTCTACGGGAAACAAGGGGTTGGGGTCGGGCTTAGTGTATTTTGGGTTGTTTTTCACTGGTTTTTTGGGTCATTGGGGTCAATGGGCAAGGTGTTTTCTTGTATACATCAGTGTACTTGGTTATTCCTTTTTTATATATATAATATTTTTACTTATAAAAAAAAAAGTTTCTTTTTCAATACTTTTTTCCTTTGGAAAACCACAAGAGTTGTTAATGGGCTAAGTTTTCATTATTTTCTTGTATATTTTTCTATATCTGAATAGGTGTTTTTCTTGTATGCATCCTGCGTACTTGGACTATGTCTTTTGTGTTCTTTGCTTATAGAATTTTCTAATGCTTACTAAAAAAACTCGCCCATAGATTTTGGGAGAAGACAAATCTGAAAAAGATAAATGGTGCCACATCAATTCCCACAGCTAGACATAGAGTATCCTGTTTCAAACCCAAAGACTAAAGCTTTCAGTCCTGTGGCGTGGTTTGGAAACTATTGGCCCATGGTGATTGTAAGAATTAGTATTTTATTCATCTTGTCTACGATTGTTTTGGTAACTTCATTATTATTTTTTTTATAAGTTAACGAATGTATTAATAAGAATAGGCATACCCCAAGTATACAAGGGGGTATTCAAGAGGTAACACCTATTTAGGAAGAAGAAAAGGAAACAAGAAAATCTAGGCCATTGAAATCTATAGCTTTAGCCCATAGGAATAAAGTTTTAACAAAGAGTAAAGTAATATCCTCCACTGATCACTCCTTGTCTTCATTGTTGGACATTAGCTGTAGTTGATCCATATCGCTTTCTTTTATTAGTATGTGTTATTGTTTAATCCCGATAAAAAAAAGTATGTGTTATTGTTTTATCACTGGGCATAAACATGTACATATATATATATATTATTTGATATGTAAATGTGGATTTTATTGATAATAGGCATCAATGGGCATGCATTTGTGGCCTTTATGTCAGTATAATTTGTAGAAGTTTGTCATTTTCTAATTAGGGTCCTAGTTGTAGTTTAACAAGAAAGAGTCCATGGCATACAAGTTCCTATCTATTCTCCGTATTCTTTTTGTTTTTATATAATTAATAAGAATTTTATTACCAAGAATAGGCACAGCCCAAGTTCACAGGAAGTATACAAAGGAAATACCTATTAAACACTAGAAAGCAGGAAACTATGACAGAAACAGATTCAGTGCATTATCCCCATTCTTTACAAAGATCCTAGCTCACAAACTCAAAGTAGAAAAGAAAAAATAACGAAGATCTTCAAAAGGATGCTCCTTCTTCAAAACATCTCCCATTCCTTCCCAGCCATAAACACCACATTAAACACAAATGAATCATTATCCATCTGGCAGTAGGACATTTCCTTGCCTCGGAACCACGCCAACATGCAAGGAGATCCACAATTTCCTTAGGCATCACCCAATAAAAACCTGTCTGACCAATAACCTCATTCCACAAAGACTTTGCCACCTCACAATGTAAAAAAAAGATGATTTACAGATTCACCATCCTTCTTGCACATGGCACACCAATCAGTTATACACAAACCACGTTTTGCTAAGATTATCCGTGTCAATACTTTCCCTAGAGCAACCACCTAACTGAAGAACGCCATCTTAGTAGGTACCTTCACCCTCCAAATGCTTTTTCAAGGGAATACACAGCTAGAATGACAATTAAGCACCTTATAAAAAGAACTGACTGAAAATCTGAAATTTCCAGCATGATCCCACAATAGCCTATCCTCTCTTCTCTGCATCATTTTTGAGTTATAAATTCTTCCCAGAAAATCTGAAACAACATTCACTTCCCAGTCATTTGCATCTCTAATAAAGTCAACATTCCATAGGATATTATTATCTATACATTGAAGGTAATCTGCCACAGCAACATTTTGATCCCTTGCAATCCTGTAAAGAGAAGAAAAATCTGATTTAAGAGCTGATTCCCCACCCCAATTGTCATGCCAAAAGAGAATCATCTTCCCTTCCCCCACCTTAAATTTAATATGTTTAGAAAACTCCCCACAACCTTTCCTAATACCCTTCCATAAACTGACCCCATACGCTTCTCTAACTTCATTAGAACACCAATCCCCCCACCCACTCCCATATCTAACAGCAACAACATTCTTCCATAAAGCATCTCTCTCTTCGTGATATCTCCAAAACCATTTTCCAAGGTGTGCTTTATTAAACAACCTAACATTTCTCACCCCCAATTCTCCACAAGAAACTGGTTGACAAACCTTATTCCAACTAATCAAATGAAACTTATTTTCCTCTCCTATTTGTCCCAATAAGAAATTACAACAAATATTCTCAATTCTACTAGCAACCCTAGCTGGCATAGGAAAAAGTGAAAGAAAATACGTAGGAAGATTAGACAACGTACTCTTTATCAAAGTAATTCTTCCTCCTTTAGACAACGTACTCTTTATCAAAGTAACTTTTTCCATCTAGCCAACCTTCTCTCAATCTTCTCAGTAACACCATCCCATATAAAAACATATTTGTGAGGAGCCCCCAAGGGAAGACTCAGATACTTCAGCGGCATTGAAGCAATCTTACACTCCAAAATATTAGCCAAATCTGAAACAAAAATCATGGAGGCAGGGAACTTGGCGCAGGGATTGTGCACAAAAAGCAAACAGATCCACGGGAAAAATGATCCGGTGCGTTTTGGTTTCACTCTTCCAGCTTTTCGTTCTCCCTCCATTTTCCTCCATCTTCCATTTTTGGCAGACTCCCTCCTCCATTCTCTGTCAATCCAACCAGTTTTAGCTGTATTAATTTGTTTGGTCAAATCCACCAAAGTCCATAAAGAAAGGGGAAAATATGAAATGATTCTCTACTTTTATGGTTTTTAACAGATATCATGAACCAAATGGCCATAAGCCAGCTGAGTGCTAAATGGCACGACAATCATGAATAAGAAGAAGAGAGAATACTCATCAAGGGTTTGGTGTGCAAATATATAATACCAGAGCCAAAAGGAGGTTTCTTGGGCTGTGGAATTGCTCCCAATCTCTTTCCCTGGCGAACTTTGCCGTCTTCTTCTTGAGAAGATCAAGGGTAACACTTTGACCTTCTAGAGCCATAGTCATCTCTTAAAGATGATATGATTTCTTCTCAGTTTTCCCCAAGAACAAGCAAAAACTAATTAAAACGATAAAGAACAAAGGAAATGGAGACCAAAACGTGGCCAAGAAGAAGAAGAGGGAACTGATCAGGGACAGCTAGCTCAATCCTAGAAAAAGGAAAAAAGAAAACTTGTCTTCAAACTTTCTTGGGGGCTTTGACGGTGGGGTGGGTGGCGGCAGCCCAGCTAAGGAACAGGTCATGGAGGAACAACAAATGTGAATGGGTTGCGAAAATTAGTGTTTTGGAGATGAAGAAATGACGAATGTGAATGAGGGAGACGAACGCGAATGGGTTTGGAAATGGGTTGTGAAAATGGATTGCGGAGGAACGACGAACGCCTCTAGTCGTGTTTTGCAGCTTTCAGCCTTTCGTTCATGTTGGGCAATCATCTTCCATTTTCTTTTTATTTATTTTATTTCTTTAGTTTTATTTTTTTAGTTATAGTTCACGTGGCAATCCCAACTCGTTCGTGCGCAATCCCTGTGCCAAGTCTCCTGCCCGTAGAAGAACTGAATCTGAAATATTACCTACGGCACCCACGGTACAATTTTAGACTTGTTTAGGTTAATCCTGAGACCTGAGACAGCTTCAAAATATAACAACAATGCTCTCAAAGACCGAATATGTTCTTGATTGGGCTCACTGAAAATCAATGTATCACTGGGTCCATTGAGGAGTTTGTTTCTAGGTCCCCTTATACCCAGAGGTTAAACTCTGAGATGCAAATGGTTCTTGGAAGGGAGGAGGAGACAGAGGCAAGTGAGTCAGGAGAGCTTAGGGAGTCAGATGAAGAAATGGACCCTGATCCATTGTGTTCTATCCTTCCTGAAATTGATTAGCCCAATTCCTCACTTGATTGGGTGATTAGGAAAGTAGATGAAATTAAGGATTGTGTGGGAATCTCGTGTTGGATTTGAGGAACTATTTAGAGCACTTTTAATAGCTAAAGAGGCTGGTCAACCTTCATTGGCTAGATCCGCTCTTAAGAAGGAGAGGGAATTGAAGAGGTTATCGTGCTCTATTAATTATAATGCAAAGGGAGGAAGCACCTTTAGAGATAAAGGCAAGGAGAGGATTGTCTGTAGTCATCAATGAAACCAACAATCATCTCTTGGAATGTGAGGGGGCTGAACAATTATAGAAAACGTCTTCGGGTAAAGCATATGATTCAAAAGTGGAGTGCTGATGTTATTTGTTTTCAAGAAACCAAGCTTAAGTTGGTTAATCAGACAATTGTGAACAGTTTATAGAGCTGTCAATGTGTGGGATGGAATGAATTAGTTTCGAAAGGGGCTTCGGGTGGTATTATTATTATGTGGGATAGGAGGTTAGTGGAGATGGTAGATCATTATGTGGGAGAGTTTTGATTGCTTGTCGATTCAAATGTGTGGATGATGGATTTGAATTGGCTTTTGCGGGGATTTATGGTCCTAATATGGATAATAGTAGGAGTATTTTATGGGATGAAATGGTGGGTGTTTACTGCTGTTGAGATGTTCATTGGTGTTTTAGAGGGGAGTATTCTTTTTCTGTAAGTTAGATTTTATTAATAAGCAAAAAGGCATTAGCCAAGTACACAGGGTGGCATGCATGAGATAAATATAATATCTAATTATAAAACGCCCAATCAAGTTATAAATATAATGTCACATTTACAAAATTCCAAATCAAGTTATAAATATAATATCTAATTATTAATTAATTAATTAATAATAATGGTTGTGGTGTTACAACATAAGAGGGAGGCCTTGTGGAAGATTGTAAATGACTCGAAATACAGTAGTGCTTGGGGGGTGCTTATGGAACTAGCCTGTGGAAAAACATAAGACTAGGATGGGGGGATGTTCTCTTGACACATCATATTTGAGGTGGGGGACAGGTCCAAAATTAGATTCTGTCGTGATGTATGGTGTGGAGATAGGGCCTTCAAGGACACGTTTCCAATTGTTAATAAGATGACACACAGATAGGAGACTTCGGTGGCAGAGCTTACAGAGATCTCAGGTGGCTCCCACCATTGGAAGGTGAACTCTGTTAGGGCTGTCCATGATTGGGAAGTAGGCATATGTTCATATTTCTTTAGCCTATATTACTCCATGGAAATTTAATAAAAAAAAAAAAAAAAACCTAGAGGTAGACAAGATGTTGTGCCACCCTCTAGGGGAGTTTTTTACTCACTCCTATAAGGTCATAATTGGGAGAACAATTCCTTTCACAAGAAGAGCATATGAAGTAGTAATGCCCCTTTCAAGGTGGCTTCTTTGTATGGACAGCCTCTTCTGGGAAGATCCTAGTCATTGACAACCTATGAAAATGATGGATTATAGCGATCGACTGGTGTTGTATGTGCAGGCAGAGCAGTAAAACGGTGGATCACTTGTTTCCTCATTGTGAGGTTGCTAGGCCCCTAGGGATGAGATTTTCAATAGAGTGGGACTTACATGGGGTATTGTTTGGGAGAGTGGTTGATCTGCTCGCTAGCTGGAGGAGTCCATATGGGCCTCATTTTTTTTCACAACCATTCTCATCCCATCTCATCTAATCATTACTAATTTTTCAAATTCCCACACAAAATAAAATAAACAATTCAACTTTTTCAAATCCCAAAACAAAAATAATATTAAAAAAATATATTCTAACAATATTTTATTCAATTTATATCTCAACTGATCTCATTTCATTTCATATGTGAAAAAAAAACAAGGCCATGGTGTTCCACAAAATGCAAATATTTGGAACATGGTCCCCATATGCCTTTTGTCTTGTTTGGCGGGAAAGAAATGATTGGCATTTTGAAGATAAGGAACACTTTGTAGAGGAGCGTAGAAGATATTTTTCTGCACTTTATTTCTTTGGTCATTGGATATCGACTTCAATGGGCTTAATGTTCATGATTTCCTTGTATCTATTTCTTCTCCGTCTTCAATGGGCTTAACTAGGCGCCTTCTCTTGTATACGTCTTGTGTACTTGGGTTTCACGTAGATTTCTATTCATAAAATTTTTACTTATCAATAATAATTAATAATTTTCCCATGCACTGCTCAGGTGCACAACTAATCCATAAGTTTATGAAGTCCTTACCTCTTCTCTTGTGGATACATCCTTCTTTCATTCAACTTGACTTTTGAAGGAAGAGATCTCATGGAAGGGTTAAGATTTCAGAGCTAAAAAGAAAATAAAGTAGAAGGAAAAAAACGAGGTGGGGATGGGTGTGGAAAATTATTAGGAGGTGGGAGGATTTCTTTCATATTATTAAATATGTGGCGGGTACGAGGACTAGCCTTCGAAGACAATCTTCTCGGGGTCGTTTCTTTATATAATTGTAAGGAGACTTTGGTTGCAGAACAATTGTGGATTTCAAAAACTATGCCCCAATGATTTGTGAATCATTCTTTTTGTAGGCAGAATTATCGATCCTATGCAACTTTCCATTGAATGTTCAGCCAAAGAGCCCTTCCCTTCCAAACCTGGTAAAATTGGGATTTGATCCACATATCTCTATTGTGATGACCGATAGAGTTAGCCTGGAAGCTAGCTGACACATTTCTTTCCATGAATGTTACATCAGAAGAAGTAGAACTAGTGAGGCTAAAGCAAGCACTTAACTAATTCATACAGATTTTTATTCACATGCTTTGACTATTTTTTTTATCGATAAACAAAATTTTATTGAGCATAAAATAGACAAATGCCCGAGGATACGGGACATGCAAGAGCGTCACTTATGCATGCTAGTTTAGCGACGCAAGGAAGTCGTGAAAAGACATGCCATTAAAATCAATTACAATCGACCAATAGAGTAAAGTATTGCAAAATAAACTTCTAAGCTCATACATTGATAGCTCTCGATCTTCAAAGCTTCTTGCATTTCTCTCCCTCCAAATACACCACCATAGACAAATTGGGATCATCTTCCGCATTGTTGCAATTTGAGAGTTGCCCTGAATACCTCGCCAAGAAGTTAGGAGGTTGATTACCCTTTTTTGCATCACCCAAGCTAATCCCATCCGAGCAAAGAATTCATTCCACATGGTCGTAGCAATCTCACAATGTAGTAATAGATGATCTGCAGATTATTCTCCACTCTTTTTGCACATACAGCACCATTCCATGACTATGATATGGCGTTTCCATTGGTTGTCTATTGTGAAGATGTTCCCTAATGAGGCTGTCCATTCAAAAGAAATTGCCTTCAGTGCTTTTGTCTTCCAAATAATCTTCCATGGAAATGGATTTATATGATGTGTGGTCATGGCATGATAGTAGGAGCGGATTGTGAACTTCCCTTTCTTAGAAGGGCACCAAAGGATATTGTCTTTAGCTCCACTCATTATATGGGTGGAGTACACTAGATCATAGAACTCCGAGAAAGTGTCAACTCTAAAACTCTTGCATCTCTAAAGAATGTAACGTTCTAGATTAGTTGAATAAAATATTGTTAGAATATAAATTTTTAATATTATTATTCTTTTGGAATTTGAAAAAGTTGAATTGTTTATTATATTTTGTGTGAAAATTTGAGAAAGTTGTAATGATGAGATGAGATGAGTTTCCAATCCAAATCGGGGCTAAAAGGTCCGCAATTGAGGCTTCTTTCATTCTTGCTATGCCGTAGAATTCTGGATAAGCTTCTTTGAGTGTCCTATTGCCACACCATGCATCATGACAAATTTTGATTTTGGATCCATCACCCACCTCAAAATGGATATTTCTTGAATATGTGTCCCATCCTCTCTTATGTGTTTCCATAGTCCCACTAACCTCATTCAAACACTATCCTCACCATGGTTCACCAAACTTTGATTCTATGACAGCTCTCCATAATGCTTCCCCATTCATTATGGTATCTCCATAGCCATTTGCCAAGTAAAGCTTTGTTAAAAAATTGCAAGTTCTGAATACCCAATCCTCCTTCCGAGATAGGGGAGCACACCGTATCCTATTTTACCAAGTGGAATTTAAACTCATCATTCATCCCCCCTCCCCCCACAAGAAATCCGATTGAAGTTTCTCCATGTGATGAGCCACCTTGGTGGGAAGCGGATATAGTGATAGAAAGTAGGTTGGCAAGTTGAATGGGGTACTTTTGATTAAAATGACCCTACCACCTCTGGATAGGTACATCTTCCAACTAGCCAGTTTTCACACCTTTTTTTTTTCTAGCACATCATCCCAAATAGATTTTGATTTGAACCGGGCACCCAAAGGAAGACCCAAATATTCCATCGGCAGTTGGGATATCTTGCTTTCCAAGATGTGAGCCATTCTCTCCACATTTGGAACATTCTCCACTAAGACTACTTCTAATTTAGCTAAGTTCACCTTCAACCCTGAAGCAGCTTCAAAGCATAAAAGGAGTGCCTTCAAAGCTCGAATTTGATCATGACTAGTGCAACAGAAGATTAGGGTGTCATCAGCAAATAACAGGTGAGATGTGAAGTAAGCCAGTATTTGCCTCCCCCACTAAGAATCCAGATAAGAACCCGCCCTCCACAGCCCCGAAAATTATCTTGCTAAAAGCTTCCATTATGAAAACAAAAAGTAGCGGAGATAGAGGGTCACCTTGTCTCAACCCTCGTGTACTTTTAAAAAATCTATTGTGTGCCATTCACCAAGACAGAAAAACAAACAATAGAGATACACTGTTTGATTCAAGAACACCATTTCGGGCCAAAGCCTCATCTCTCGAGCATATAGAGCACATAGCACCGAATCAAGAATTTGCCTACCCGGGCTACCTCGTATAAAGGTGCTTTGAGATTAACTTCTCAACCACCATGCTCAATCTATTCGCCAAACTTTCTAAATGATCTTGTAGATTTTGCTCACCAAGCTAATAGGGGGATAATCTTTTACCTCTACAGCGCCAGGTTTTTTTGGAATGAGAGAAATAAATGTTGCATTGAGACTTTTCGAACATGCCATTTTCATGGAATTCATTAAAGACCCCCGTTATATCTTCTTTGATCACTTCCCAACATGTTCGGAAAAAGCCATAGAAAATCCATCTAAACCTGGAGCTTGGTCACCCGCCATGCTTCTTAACGCTTTTCTGATTTCTGTTTCTTCAAAAGGTTTCTGACTATTAGAAAACACCGTCCACCTACTGAATATGTTGAGCAATCCAGGTATTGTGATGCTGTTTGTCAGATGAGGCAAAAACTTTTTAAGTATGGGTGAATTGTTTGATGGAATTATTTATTCATAATTTCCTTTAATTTGAGTATTTGTTAATAAATATATAATGTGTGCTGTTGTATTTTTCTTGATTCTGAACCATTAAATTCTAGAAGCGAGCTGAATATCTTAACCGGCCATTGCTTAATTCATTTAACTGTAACATGCAAGTCCGTTTAGCTATTAGATTATTTTAATAAAATGGTGTTTTCTGGGTTGGCTTCTCTTGGCAGGATGATCATAACGGATGTATTGGGAGATATTCAGTTTGACTTTTATCACCGTTGGTTTGATGCTATCTTTGTGGCCAGTGCTTTCCTTTCTCTGCTTTTGCTTTCTGCACATTATACGTCTCGACAAGCCGACAAACATCCAATTGATTAATGTAATTTTGCAGCAAGTATGTGTGATAATCAGATACTATTTTGTTTCATTTAATCAAAGTTCCAGTTGTTCATAACTTAACCCATAGTACTTGAATCATGCAATTGCTTACCTTGATTTTATGATTGTTGATCAGGAGGTTTGTACAATTTTCCAGATTCAAGACCCAAAAAGGTACAATATCCAGGTCACTACTCATGACCCTTCTAAATAGATTACGTGATTTGCAGTTCCCTTTGTGGATGTGGCTTTTAATGAGCTCACCATATTTGTTGAATCCATCATCCTATCACTGATTCTAAAATCTTAGGAGTGCACCATATTTGTTGAATCAGTCCACCTTATATCTGATTTTGAAATCTTGGGACGTAGGAGATGGGAAATTTTGCTTCAATTAGATTACACTACCGTTAAAACACCAGATTACTGCTTGTAATCTCGAAAATTTCTGAGGATTACAAAGGGAAATTTGTTTCAAACAGCACTTGAGATTTATGATTAGGAGTTAAATGGCTTGTGCGTAGAATTGCTTTTCGAACCTGGGAATTACATATTTCCACATATCATTTCGAAACACTAATAGATTTTGCCATTATTGGGTTTTTGGCCATGTGGGGTGTTATGTCAGTCAAATTTATCCATTCTATGCTTTGTTTTCTTTCTTCTTGAACGTGATCAACTATGCTTTCGTTCCAGCTGCATGGGGTTGGCAAATAGATCTATTTCTGCCACTTGGGCCCTACCTAAGACAATATTCCCAATTACCTCTATTAGGAGGACTGTTCACCCGACCTGAAATTAGCTATTCTGACCCGACCTGTTACAGCATGCTTCCGTTCACCCGATACCCCGACCCGAAGTTGATTTCGGAATACCCGTTTATTCCGACCTTTTTTTTTTTTAATATATAAGTAATAAATTCTTTATGATCTAGAAAAATAGAAAGTTATTTTTATTTTTAATCACTAGAAGGAAGATCTTTAAATGCTTTTCAATTTTCTGGCCATTTTGATTTTGAACGGTAATAACATTGTCTAGAAGCGCCCAGCGCGATGCTTCGGCATGAACATGAAATTGTTTTTTTGAGTGTTTTGAGGTCGTGTAAGAATTCTGGGAAGGGCTTGTTAGTGATGGAGGTGAAAAACCCTTATGGGTCAGCTTGCATGTACAGTAATGTTGCTTGTTTTTCGTGGCAACTGTATATTGATAGTTGGTGCTTAGTTAATTGCCATATATACATAGATATGCTAGTCTCTTATAAGACTCTGAGCCCAAGAACTTTCCAGTTTGCATCTATGATATATCCACTACATTTCAATGAGAAAAAATCCATTTACAAAAAATCTGTTTGTTAAAGCATTCAACACAATTAACAACTGCTTACATCAAAAAGAAAAATCCAACCTAAGGCAACTTCCTGGTTATACCAAAAGGCAAAAAGAGCAATATCCTAGTTACATCAATCCCGAAAGATCCACAAGGAAAATCCATAACTAAGCCCTCTCCAATTGGAGAGGCAATCAATAGAAATCCACCATCAGTTATGATTTAAGCCGGAAACATTTTAACATCTGTGAAGTGAGGCAGGATATATATCCAAGGGCTGAGGAGGTCAAGTTGTACATGCTTGCTGCTGGCCTGCATGCCTCGGTTGCATTTGATCACAACCTTTATCACAGATTCACAAGAGAGCTATTGTTGCATCTTGTTTTAAATGAAGGGCCTCCCTCTGTTTCCACTGCATTCATAATTCTTAAGTAAATCAGACAACTACATTTATGAAACAGTAAATGTGGGGTAGAAAGAGAGATATTTAATGCATTAAAATAGTCAGTTCAGAGCAGTAATATTAGATTGGATTGATTTTGTCAATTCCCACCCAGGCCTCCCCCACAATCGATCACTCACTGTTTAGTTTCAATCTCAAATGAAATGAAGTCAACTTTTTTGTATCCATGTTTTATGAAATATTTGATTGTTTTCACAGTGATTTAGACTTTAGAGTGGTTGATGAGACATTATTAGCTTGTCAGATTAAGGACATTTGAAGTAACCAAATTGATAGTCGAAATGAAAATTCAAAAGTATATCCTGTACTCTACATTTGATGAGCTACATTTGATAGTCGAAATGGTCTTTTCTGCCCATTCACAAATTTGAAATTTGTAGAAAAAGAGTGCAAGAAGCATCTCTCAGTTCCGATTCAGGAATTATTTCACCAAGTAAACAAAAAAAAAGTATAGTCATCAAGAGACCACAGCTTGGAAAGTTGTATGTGCAAATGAAAGAACAAAAGATATAGCTTACCAAATCGCACCATGCAATTTTGGTCTAAAAGTACTTCAAGTAATCTTCAATCGACCTCATTTAAAATATTCTTCAAAGTTAACTCTACATGAAAAAAAAAAAAATTGTTAAACATATAATTAATTGAAAAGACTATATGAAAATAATTTTCAAATGTGAATCTTACCGGTTTCTAACTTGTAGCTTTCAGCATCTTCCATTACATCTTGGGAGTCATAATTAATGGAGGGAGCCATTAACCAGTTTTGTGTGCAAATAAGAGATTCAATTGTTGTTGGTGCCAATGAGCTAGAAATGAATCTAAGATACGACCTCCAACACTAAATGCCGACTCAGAAGCAACATTAGATATGGGAATAACTAACACATCTTGAGTCATATTGGCAAGGATCGGATATCTGATTGAGTTCACCTTCCACCATAATAGAATATCAAAGTCGGGTGTCGATCCTTCAACACTTTCCATGAAATACTTATCCAATTCTGATTTAGACTCTACCACACCCTTTGATGCTTGATATTGTTCAAACATACTTAATATATCATCCACATTATCATAAGAAGTGTTGCTTTGGGTCTCACAAACACTTGATTGGCCCCTACTTGAACCTACACTGGATTTTGAATATTGTTTATACATCCGCTCAATCATCCTCCTTAACCAACCAACAAGTTCAGACGCTCGCTCATTCCCAAGAATATTTCTAAAACAAAACTCCAAAACTTCCAACTTGAAGCGCGGATCAAGCATAGATGCAATAAACAACATTTTGTTCAATTTCTCAAAATCCCCCTAATACTTGTCATATTTCAACATCCTCCTCTCCAACATGGTTTTCAGCATATTATTCTCACTCATAGAAAATTTGTTCAAATGATTATAGATTGTAAATATTTCTCTAATGAACAAATTTGAAGTTGCATAAACTGAGCCTAAAACCCGCAAAGTCATATCATAAAAAAGCTTCAAAAATTGTACAAAAACTTTGATGGTTTTCCAATCATGTAAAGTTGGTATTCTTTGTCCAACCTCACGTAAATATGGGCCAAACTCATCGTTTTCATCTTGCATCACCTCAAACGCTGCATAATATTTGAGAGCCGCACTTAACATTAGATATGTTGAGTTCCACCTAGCTGGAACATCAAGACAGAGAAGCCCACCACCCAAAATATTTTGTTTCTATGCACATGACTTGAACTTATTAAGTCTTGCAGGGGAAGACTTCACATATTTAACTGCATTTCGAATCTTGACAATTGATTTTATCAACTTCTTTCAATCCATCCTGGACAATGAGATTCAAAATATGTGCACATCTTATATGCATAAGTTCATTCTCTAATACCATACAATCCCTAAGTTTGGCAATTTTCCTCAAATAATCGATGGTCGTAGTATTAGAGGATGCATTGTCGACTGTGATTGTATATATCTTCTTTATGCCCCATTCAAGTACAGATGACTCAATCTCTTTTCCTATTGTTATTCCTTTGTGATCAGGAACTTTCTTAAAATCTATAATCCTCTTATGTAAGATCCAATCATCATCAATAAAATGGGCTGTTATGCACATATAGTTAAGATTTTGAATTGATGTCCACATGTCAGTAGTGATGCAAATCTTATAATTAGATGCCATGAACATATTCTTCAACTTATCTTTTTCTAACATGTACATCTTCATACAATCTCGCATAACAGTAATGCGAGAGGGGATTGGAAATCTAGGCTCAACTACGGCCATAAAGTCTTTAAAACCTTGTTTTTCTACAAATCTAAACGATAGCTCATCCATGATTATCATTTTAGCTACCGCCGATTGTATTTTCTGTTCATTGTACTTGGCAAGTCCAACACTAGAACTGCTAGTTGTACCATCCATCCCCGCCTTCCTAGTCCCAATCGTTTTTTATTGGGGGTTATCCCTTCCAACTCCACTAGCATTAAAGACTTTACATGTCTCATGATGGTACTTCAAGGATGAAGTACCATGTTTTTTAGGATGACATAATAAAACCTTACCACAATAATCGCATGAGGCTTTGGGCTCATTGGGATCCTCAACATCCTCTATCCTTGTAAAGTGTTGCCATACATATGATCTGCCTTGTTTTCTTGTGATGGGAGGGCGAACTTGGGGACTAGTTGTTGGGAGAGAGCTATGCAAAGTTGGAGGTAGAGTGTTATGCAAGTTGGAGGTAGATTGTTATCCAAATGAATCACATTGGGCATTGATTCAGACCCAGATGAAGGCATAGTAGCACTATGTTCCATAAGGTTCAACTACAATTTGAGATAAATTATTTACAGGTACACCAATATATTTACATAGGAGCAGTACTTTAATTCCAAATATATAAATAGTAATATCTGCATTTGTTGTACTGCTTGCATGGGGACAGCTATTTAATATATGGAAAAACAAACTAGTCAATTGGAAGGACTGAAGTAAGCTGATACAAAGAAGATCCAAGATTTTACTCGACTCAGATCAGACTCATAAAGATAAAGACTCATCCAACATATCATTGGCTTGAAACACTACTAAGCAGATCCAACTTTTCTCAATATGACCTTAGCTCAATACAGCAAAGTGAACGGACCAATAGAACCACCAAAGTTATCACATTCTCACATGAGCAAATGTAGTTCCAAGCCCTTATATAATGACAACAAACTACTATGATTGCAGGAAAAGCTGTCCCCACTTTCTATGGCTTTATTGCTACCATACTCCAATGCCAATCTTCAATGTTTTCTTTTATCCTACTAAAAACAATACCGAATGCAAATCTATGGCTGTCACATAAGCACACACAAAGACAAGAGAATGCCATTGGACATATTCTATTTTAACCTAAAAGGTCCAGATCAAAAAATGTCCCAACAAAAAGATCATATTAAAAAGTTCAAGTTTAAACTATTTGAGATATCAAGTTATTAACCATTTTTTTTTTCTTCGTCCCTCCTGTTCATACAAATCAACCCTGCTGTCCAAGACTGGGTAA